>NW_026106926.1:0-595 GCF_025091365.1 Daktulosphaira vitifoliae
ACAGATGATGAAATAAAAAAAATAGCCAACCTTCTTGAAAATTCCGAAAGTTCATTTTTTGAACTGAGAAATGGCTTAGTGTATAGGAAACATGAACAAAAATTATTATTTTATGTACCGTCTGTAATGGAAAGTAGAGTCATCCATACTTGTCATGATGAAATGGGTCATGTAGGCGTTAACAAAACAGTAGAACTTATTAAACGTTGTTACTGGTTTCCAGGATTAGTGACAAAGGTCAAAGAGTACGTGGAAAACTGTTTAAAATGTATTGTGTTTTCTCCCAAAAGTGGCAAAATCGAAGGATTGTTAAAACTAGTTGATAAGGGTGATAAACCTTTTCACACATTACATATTGATCATTATGGACCTCTCGGTGCCACTAAAGGTAATTTTAAGTATATATTTGTTGTCATTGATGCGTTTTCTAAATTTTTACATTTGTATCCTGTAAGATCCACTAAAACTAACGAAGTTTGTAGTAAATTATCAGAATATTTTAATTATTATAGTAAGCCTCTGAGAATCATTGCTGATAGGGGGTCATGCTTTAGATCTGATATTTTTAAAAACTTCTGTAATTCTAATGATATCA
>NW_026106927.1:0-595 GCF_025091365.1 Daktulosphaira vitifoliae
CTACACAGTTTCTATTCCATTCTATCAGTTTTTATGTTTATTACAGGCCTACCTATTCTATCCATTTCTTTTTGTTAATTACAAATTGTTTATTTTATTAATTATTATTGAGCCAAAGGGGCTAAATTTATTATTGGTAACTTTATATTTAGCTATAGAAATGCGTATCAAAAGATGATTGCACAAAAAATAAATTAAAAAAATCAATTTAAAAAAATAGTAGATTTGATAAATATTTGTTTTGAACCATTGTGTGGTGCTAAAGCACAGCAAGAAAAACACAAGCTTGAAACATGTATGTTATTCATATAAAAATTACAGTGAAAACACAAACTATAAAAAATATATGAATACGATAATTTGGTCAATAGCGTATTTAAAATGGGTATCAGGAGTAATGACACCATATAAATAGGTCCAATATATCATTTTTAAAATGTATGTTAGTTCGATGCGAAGCTGAGAAGTTTTTAATTTTACAATGATGTGTTTTTTTTTTTGTGTTTGTTACCACTTTTTTCAGCTCTCGACAAATCGATTTCTTTCAGCGATACGTCAAAAGATCACAAATCGTATCTAGTCGAAGATATTATCC
>NW_026106928.1:0-595 GCF_025091365.1 Daktulosphaira vitifoliae
ATCAGATCCATCAGTTGTGCATAACATCATCAGTTTTACTTTACGCATAAAAATTACATGTTCAATAATCAGTTCAGATATGCTATCACGTGTGACCTGCAATTCCAATCGGTGAGAAGAAGTTTAATCGTCGCCTCTCTAGAGAAATAATGGAACACCACTAATCGACTGTGATGTAATTACACTAATAAAAATGTTGAGAAAAGCAACAATAAAACAGAAGTTATGGCTCGACGCAAATTATATGATAGAATAATTATTATAATTAATATTAATTTATATAATCTTTATCGATATGCGTAAAACGCTTCATATTTTTATTTTTAAACAATTAGCTAATGTATAATATGAATTAAATTATTTGACTATAAATGTACTAAAGAGTTTAGTATTTTTTAAACCTGTGGTGAATCTTATATATTGGGAAAATTTTTAGTAAAAATCAAATCCTGCTATATGTACATATATGTTTTCTATGTTTGAATAAAAGCCACCATGGTCATAGCTGCGGTTTTTTTGGTTTAGATTTTTTTTTTTTTTTCAATAATAATTCTACACGCATATTTCAGGACGGCGACCGTCACGTACACAAAAC
>NW_026106929.1:0-595 GCF_025091365.1 Daktulosphaira vitifoliae
AGGATAAAAGTATTGAGATGAGCGGCTAGTAAAAATATATATTAATTCGAATTTTCAACAGTTTTCTTATAAATATAAAATTAAGAGGGTTACCATATACATTTCGAAGATCTTTTATTCCTTCTCTTATTCATGTATAATATTCTTTAATCGAAATTATTAAGTACAATTTGTTTTTTATTCTATTATTAATAATTACTGGTAATTTAATAATATTCTATAGGATTAGTTATAATTTTTTTATTTACTGAGGTAAATAAATAAAATACCTTATCATAAACATTTTAACTGTCTAAATAAATTTATTGGATATTCAAAATCAAAATTTTTAAGCAGAATATCTTTTATTAATTATAAATAAAATTTCTTACTATAAACATACACTCATTTGTAAAATTTTAAAACAATTATGTTATATATTATATTAATCAAATTTTAATTAAAAGATTCGAAAATTATGTTACTATGCTAAAAACTATAAATTGGACTATTTTAGTAAAAAATTTGTGATTTTATGCTTAAGTTCCTAGATAATCCTTAGTTAATTCTTATTTTAGTGTGGGTTTTTGGGTTTCTGTAGACGAATTTTTTTAGC
>NW_026106930.1:0-594 GCF_025091365.1 Daktulosphaira vitifoliae
TTTATTTATATAATGAATTTGTAATAATGGCTTCATCGAAGGATTTTTAGTAATAAACAATTAGAGTGAGGTAGGTCGTTAGAAATAAACTTACTATAATAATTAAATAAAGAAATACGATATTCACGACTCATATAAATTCGTGTATACATTTCCGCGTAAGAGCAAAATAGTAACCTTTCGTTAATATTTCATCTATACTCATATATATATATATCAACCGTGCTTCTGTAGATATACATTGTCCCTGCCTAGTACCTCTAGCTACTCTTACTTTTGGTTTATTACACATTAACTTTGATAAATACAAATAACCAGCTTCTTGAAATTAACATGAACAATAGAGTGTCATAAGATACTTTAATGATAAACAAGTAGGCATTAATAAAAATCATGAAGAATGTCTTAAGTTATATAAAGTCTCATTTATGTTAAAGGCCAATAAAAATACTAAAATCTGAATTGATGTGTAGGCGACAGATAGATTTTAGAGTTATTAGCGATTTTAGCTTCGATGCGAAGCTGAGAAGTTATTAGTTTTACTAAGATTTGTTAAGTTTTTTTTTTTTTTGTGTCTGTTGCCACTTTTTCTTA
>NW_026106931.1:0-168 GCF_025091365.1 Daktulosphaira vitifoliae
CAGACCTTCCGGAACACTTTCAAAAGTTAAGTTGAAAAAGTTCTACTTTCTATATGCATTTTTTATATTTGAAGCCCACCCATATATAGGGAAATAGTCTGATTTAAAAAAAAAGTATATCCAATGAAAGATGTATATAAATAATACTTCTCATGAAAAAATTGTATT
>NW_026106931.1:483-594 GCF_025091365.1 Daktulosphaira vitifoliae
GGGCAGGTTAAGTGTCAGATTTACAAAAACAATATACCAAATGATAGGTAAAGACATCAAGCATCTATATAAAAAAAAATTATATTCATACGTTCATTTTTGAAAAAGTTA
>NW_026106932.1:0-594 GCF_025091365.1 Daktulosphaira vitifoliae
GCCACTGGTAGAGAAGAAGGCATTGGTATAATTCCATCAAAACGTCGTTGGGAACGTAAACAAAAAGCTAGAGATAGATCAGTAAAATTTCGAGGAAATGAAAGCAAAAGTCTTGACAGATTATCGACTCTAGAAAGAAAAAAAAGATCAATGACTTTTAGCAGACGTTTTCCTTGGGTTAGAAGAGGAAAAGATGGTAAATATGAAAATGGTTTGGATGATATGGTTCTTCAGAGACAATCAAGAGAAAATATTAGTGATAAGAATGAAGAAACTCCTTCATATGAAGCTGTGGTATGAGTTTATTTATTTTAATTTTATAAAAAATCTTTGACTCATTTTTATAATTCCACAAAAGTAGTTATTTTCCCTGTTAAACATTTAGAATGGGATAAATTATGTATAAAATTTAATTTAAATTATTTAAATAATGTAAATACTACTGGCTATATTATAGAGGATATAGATATCTCCTCATAACAAAAATTATTATATCATAAAGATACAAATTTTTTGTTTCAAAGAAGAAGTGATAAATTTTCTTATGTAATCCTCCCAAAAGGAAACCCTAATTAAAACACTACTGATACATAC
>NW_026106933.1:0-594 GCF_025091365.1 Daktulosphaira vitifoliae
ATGATTGAAATTTACAAACAAAAATTTTAGTTAAATTTTAAAGTTATTTTAAATAATAATATATTCTAACACAGGAAATGTGGCTAGATGATTTTTTAAAAATGTTTAAAGTGACATCAATTACAGGATTCATTTTAAATCTATTAAAACAATTTTATAAATTATTTCTCGTGGCTTTGAAATAATTGATGAAAAATATGCATAAGAAACAGCAGAACTCTATGTAACATAATGATTGGTATAGAATATCACAAAGCAGTGGGGCGGCTCGTGGCATGGACGACGGGACGATCGCACCCCTACTAAAATTAATTGTATATTCTTAATTCTACATCTCTATGAAAAATGCAAAATTTTTTAAATAGTAAAATAATTATAATACATTTGTCGTGTACGAACATTAAAGTTACTGTTTCCCTCAGTAATACACACACGAGCAATGTTTGAACGACAGACGGCGTTGTCAGAACAATATTTTGAGACGTATAATATAAGCGAGGCGCAGCAATCGTGTGTGTGTGCGGGTTGGGTCAGCCGCAATCTTCAGTGCGGTTTTTGGACGATCGGCAGCGACGTCCATAAGGTAAAATGTTA
>NW_026106934.1:0-594 GCF_025091365.1 Daktulosphaira vitifoliae
TGTTACCATTTAAAAAAACATATATGTATGTATGTATGTATCTCTCCAAGCGCCACGCGTTATCGCCATAGATCTTATAAACTCACCACAGAATTATTTAAAGGACTGAAAATATAAAATTGTCTATAAATAAATATTATGTACAATATAAACTAACCTTGTGGGTTTTAGAGTAGCCGGAGAAACTGATAAGTCATTAAAATTTTCATTAATAGAAATATGAATTGATGCAATTGTTTTTTAAGTAATTTTCAATGACCTATTTCAAAATTTAGGTTTAAATAATAATAATAGTTTTAAAATATATAAAGCCATATTTGAAAAAGAATTTTGGATACAATTTTTTTTTAATTCAAAATACATATGTATGTTGGTATGTATATTTAAATATTTATATTAATACAAGTTAAGATACTTTTTTAAAACTGTTGGAACAGCATCTTTTTTAAGAGTTTTATATTTATTTCCACAGTTAAAGTTACTAGGATCAAAATGGTCAGAACAAACTCTATTCCATTCAGATACGCGATCAATTTTAAAAAATTCTTTCCATTTCAATAATTTGGTTAAATCTTTGGGAAATCTATAATTATA
>NW_026106935.1:0-594 GCF_025091365.1 Daktulosphaira vitifoliae
TAGCTGCCTCGTACAAAGCAATATTCATAATTTATCTTGCAAAAATAATAAAATTGTATTAGAAATAATGTATGTAATCCATACCACTTTTGTACAACAATAATTCAGAGTACCCCTATAAAGTATTGCTAATTCATATCTTTGATATAATGATATTAAATTGTCATTTTCAATAATGCCATTGCATACCTTATTACAGGGGCGGACTTAGGTATGTGGTGGCCCCTTATATATAAACAAGGAAATATATTTTTTTACTTATTAAATAACAATTATCATCATATTTGTGATACCAATGTATACCAAATTTGTGGGGGCCCCTGGGCTGCAGCCCACTCAGCCCTCCCCTAAATCTGGCCCTGCCTTATTTGAGCTTGTACCGTCACAAATTCGAAGGAGGACCGTTTATGATTTTTTGTTATGTCTACTTATTTATTTTAATACGCGAAAAAACTTTTTCCTGACACAACGGTGTCACCTTTCATTATTTAACGCTGACCGCTAGATAAGGCTATAAAAGAGAAATATAATTAAAATCGAATTGTTTATTAGTATTGATCCCTGCCAAAAAGACTAGCCGTTATCGATTTGAAA
>NW_026106936.1:0-594 GCF_025091365.1 Daktulosphaira vitifoliae
ATTACGTCATTGTCGGCACCTTTGAGAGCCCGTATCCGCTATTTATATACTACTATTATAAATATAACAATGGTCTATGATGATTTTATTGAGACTTGCGCGAATTCATTTGGTGAGATTATGGCGCAATAACTAGACATGCCCCTAACCAATGACCAACAATTTTTATAATTGTGATTTAATTTAGTTGTAATTTGTATGACATTTCCGACGACGACGATAATAATTGCTGGAACATATATTCTCTAATGATTATAATATTATTATTATAATTGTAATTGCTACGAGTCGGATCCTTGGTGGACCTGATGTTGGGAAGCCGGGAGGCGTGGAGGCTCGTCCAGGCGTTCGCCGAATTCATCTTGGAAAAGAAGGAGGAAGCTGAACGCCTGAGACAGAGGCAGCCGCGCCGCCCGGTACAGGAGGACCTAAGGCAGGCCGGCGCCTTAGGTATTCGTGTTTATGTTAAAAGTCCTCGCAAACCTCCACGTGGTGCAACCCGGGCAACGGATTCCACTCTGGGATCCGGCTAACGGGGGAGGCCACACCACGTTGTGAATCAGCTCTTGATTAATTTCGGGCTGATTCACAACG
>NW_026106937.1:0-594 GCF_025091365.1 Daktulosphaira vitifoliae
AAGAAACAGCATTGTTAAAATGTTATTATTAAAAATCTTATTTTATGGTTTTAAAAAAAGCATGAGCCCTAAAGAAAAATAGAGTTTTTGATAGTTTTTACTTGATTTAAATTGTAAAATATTACACGAGCCAAATTGATTAAGTTGAGGTTTAAACTCAGCGCTTTATTTATAAAATAAAAATTAAAAAGAAAATTAGTTCCAATATCTATATTTAAATTTAACTTAAAAGTTTAAAACACGAAAAAGATTTCATTAACAAGACAAAAACATGACTATGAAACATTTAAAATTCTTTTGTTTATGTGTACATGTTAAGAAATCTTACTTATTTTGTTATAGATATTTTAATTTGTTATAAATTTATTAATGAATTTTATGCAATTTCTTGAAAATTATTTAAAAAAAAAATTAAACATTGCTACCTAGGTTACTAGGCTACTCACTTTCTGTCAAATAAAAATTAAAAAAATGTTCAACATTGCAACGTAAATTCTATAAACATTTTTCAGTGTAATAAATAAAACTTTGTGTAATATTAATTAAAAATTTAGCTTAATGAAAATAGAAAAACATTTATTGGAAAATTAAATA
>NW_026106938.1:0-594 GCF_025091365.1 Daktulosphaira vitifoliae
TTCTCAACACATAGGATAGCTTGAAGCTCTCCCTTATATGTTGAAAATCCATCAATAATTTGCGATAGTATAGTTAGAGCAAGTGTTGGTTCTAAAAAGGACCGTTTTAGTAGTATTGGCATATTTTGCACTGCTGTTTGTAAGATTAGTTTGTTAATCTGCTATGAATTATAATCAACAAGGCGTAGTACTTAGGTTTTTTTTTGTTCAAAATATTTATACCTAAACTATACTAATGCTAATCTAATCAAAAATTTTTAGTAAAGCGTTCAAGGAATAACGCTATAATAATTTTTAAAAAATCATAACTTTTTTGATTTGATGTAGCAGACTCCAGTTTTCACTGATATCTTTTATATTTTACAAAACATAAAAATTTCAAAAATATATCTCANACATCTATTTTACAAAACATAAAAATTTCAAAAATATATCTCACAGCCCAAGTAAATAATACTATACCGAGACTGAGATAATAATTAAAAATGTAAAAAATTACTAATATATTTTCGTAGTATTAGCAATTACAAAAATACTAGTGAAAACTAGAACCTACTAAGTTAAATTAATAAAAAGTTATGATTTTTTGAAAAT
>NW_026106939.1:0-594 GCF_025091365.1 Daktulosphaira vitifoliae
AATCCCTTGTGTATTATACCTATATATTAACTCAAAAATTTGAAACTTTAAATGATTATATCTAATAAACGAATTAATTTACATTAAAAATTCAAATGCCATCTAATATTAAATTAACAACTCAAACATTTTATTAAATTAATAATATGTGTTACCATTTAAAAAAACAAAGTTGACCACCTTACAAGGCATAAGGGATGAACTTAAAAAGTATTATATAGTTAAAAATTCAAGAATAATGTGTAACTAAAGATAATAAAAAAAAAAAATGTTTAAATTATTATTATTCTGCAAGTAATTGAGTGGGTTATGATAAAAAAATCACCCTGTATATNTTATTATTATTCTGCAAGTAATTGAGTGGGTTATGATAAAAAAATCACCCTGTATAGGGAAATAGTCTGATTTAAAAAAAAAGTATATCCAATGAAAGGTTAAGTGTCAGATTTACAAAAAAAATATACCAAATGATAGGTAAAGACATCAAGCATCTATATAAAAAAAATTTATATAGATACGTTCATTTTTGAAAAAGTTACGGCAGTTTTTAGTAAAAAAAATTGAAAAAATTTCGAAAATTAGCGATTTTTAAAT
>NW_026106940.1:0-593 GCF_025091365.1 Daktulosphaira vitifoliae
TTTTTCAAATATAAGACCATAGAATTAATCAATGAATTTGTCACCTTATTTAATATATTTTATCCATCTGCTGAAAAAGGTTGTTTGAATATGTCGCTAAACATATAAACTAAAATTTTTGCTATTAATAGGCCTTCCGGGCTGTCTTATTTTCCTATTGGTTATTTATTGCCCATTAGTATAGTAAATAAATTGCATTATGAAATGTATGTTGTTTATTATGACGGTTTTGTCAATTTTTAGAACAAATTATTCAAACACCACTTTTATTAAATTGAAGTTATTCTTATTGTTCTTTTCTTAGCAGATATAATAGTTATATTTAAATAGCTAATTTTCAAAATTTTTTTACTTAAGACTTTTAAAAATGACCGAATCATTATGATTTTTTTTTTATAGATACCTTAGGTATTTACCTATCTTTAAATATATTTTTGTGAACATTTGACCCCTTACAAGCCCACAGGAAAAAAATTTGACTTCTGGTCTTCATGGTGAAAATGACTACCATGTGCAAAAATATGCTATTTTTGTGAAAAAATTCTTGATATTATATTTTACATTTTAGCTTCGATGCGAAGCTGAGAAGGTAT
>NW_026106941.1:0-593 GCF_025091365.1 Daktulosphaira vitifoliae
GATATTTATGTTGTTCCTGATGAAGCCATTACATGTGACCTGTTAGTAGGAAAAGTTATATTTCAAACAAGTGCTGAACTGTACATAAATCCTAAGTGTGTGAGAATAACTAAATTTGAAGAAGAAGAAAATCAAATCATGTCTATTAATATATCTTGTAATGAGCTTAACATAGGTTCATCAACTTATACAGAGGAGATTAATAAAATAGTGCAAGATTATGAACCGAATAAAGTAAAATATGCACCGATTGAAACAGTTATTTTATTCATGGTTGATAAACTTGTATATCAAAGACTACAGCGCCAATCTCCAGCAGAAACATGTCAAGTTGACAAACAGAGGAATGGTTACAAGAAGACATTATTAGACCTAGCTGTTCTGACTATACTAATCCAATAGTTTTAGTCGGGAAGAAAGATAACTCTCTACATCTCTGTGTAGATTACAGAATGTTAAATAGGAAGATAATCAAAGATAGATATCCTCTGCCCTTAATAGATAACCAATACTACCTTAGCTTTACCTCAAATCTATAACTTAACATGTGTATTTCTAACATTTAAGTTAATAAAACCCAGCATAATGGTGGC
>NW_026106942.1:0-593 GCF_025091365.1 Daktulosphaira vitifoliae
TCCAATTAAGATCAAATCTGGTTACATGTACTCATACCGTTCATCATAGTTATTTCTAATTAATATGTCTTAAATGACGTCAACATTAAGAAAAACGTAGTTGCATGTTACGCTGAATACAACCCAGACAGTACCCAAACTCAAAATACACCAGTTTTTTGGTAATGGGGTCCGAAATCGTTATACACGGATACTCATCTTGAAATACCCGTGTGGTAACAGATTCAGGAAAACGCGATTTTTTAATACACATTTCAAATATTGAGCCCTAATTATTACGGTATCCAAACATATACACGTTAGGTTTAAGGCGAATTCGTTAGAAAAATTCAAAAATCTATTTGGCTGATCTATACACGATTACTAAATTGATTCACATTAAACGACAAAAGTTTACTTTGCGTAGACGCACAGTTTTTTATTCATCCATCATGAACTTTTTGGGGAAATATTCATCATTCGTCTATGAGCTTTGTTGATTTAATAAAACGGTAATTTTATAGCGATAAAGGAAAACACGCAGAAGGGTCGGACTATTGTGTCTACAGGAGCGTTATAAACAACATTAAAATATTGCCTGTTGGTATGTTATT
>NW_026106943.1:0-593 GCF_025091365.1 Daktulosphaira vitifoliae
AGATATTTGAGAAAATGAATACTGAAATCAATCGGGCTGGATAGTGAGAGCGTCAAATTCAAATAAAAGTTATGTTATAAGGAAACTGGCAACGTTGCTTTGATAAACCTATACAATTAAAAGGGACAGAGCGTTATTAACGTCTTATGCTTATTATTTTCACGTTGCCAGTTTGCATATAAATTCATTTCTATAGTTTGGCCCAAAGAAAACATAACCGAGTTATGAACATTTGACAGCCGAGTTGCGTTCTGTCGTGCAATATGTTCACTGTACAATACATTTATAACACTTTAATTTTGTTACTTACTTCTTGGCTCGATTGATTTCAGTATTAATTTTATCAAATATCAGTTCATCGTATTATAAATAATCAATGAGTTTGTCAACAATTTGTTGTGTAGTTTCCATCTATTTCTCTAATATATTTATGACGTTTAACAGCCGCGTATTTTAACTCGTCTAAGTATAAAAATAGTAATCATTTTCGAAATACTAGTCCAAAATTATTTTTAAAAAATTATAAGTTTTATATTTTTATTTTATAAATTAAATATATATGTTGCCATTAAAAAAAATTAAGTTGCTATCCT
>NW_026106944.1:0-593 GCF_025091365.1 Daktulosphaira vitifoliae
AAATTACTATCCTTCTCAAATTTCTTAAAAAATAAAAAGAGTATATCATCGACCATCTCATGCTACTTGAATAAAAATATACCATAGCTTTTACACGACAAATATTTTATATCACAAATAACTTCGATTTCAGAGTTTAATATTTTAATGTAATTTTTACTATATATATAATAGTGTAATATACGTAGTTCCCGTATTGTTTATAACAAATTGTCTTAGTAATCAATCAAATAACTTTATTGTCTATCAATTTTCAGTTTTTTTAAAGTAAATTAATTTTTTATAAAAAATGTTTCCATAATCAAACTAAATAAATTAAAAAAAAAAAAAATTAATAAATAAGAACACATTATATTATTTAAAGATATAGAATAAATATTAATAGTTATTTGTAGAAAAAAATTTCCTATATCAAAACGCTATAATTTTAGTAAAAATCAAATAATTTTAGTAAAACTTTATACTACAACATTAAAATAAAAATAAACATCAAGTATCAAACAAAAAAAAATATTACTAATGTTATTACGAATAATATGCCATGCTCATTTTTATAAGTGGAATGTATACAGCTAATCATCAACATCAAGACA
>NW_026106945.1:0-593 GCF_025091365.1 Daktulosphaira vitifoliae
TAATTTTTTTTCTTGAAACTGCCATAACTTTTTTAAAAAAGAACAAATCAATATAATTTTTTTTTATAAATACCTTAAGTATTTAGCTATCATTTGATATATTTATGTGAACATTTGACCCTTTCCCTGCTCGTAGGGGGGTTTCAAAAAGGCAACTTTTTCACAAAAAATTAACTTTTCAAAACTAACACTTTCATATATACCTTAAATTAAAGCTTAAGTAATATACTTTATTAAAAAAAAAAATTGACCTCTGGACTTGTCTTCGTGGTGAAAACAGACTTCAAAGTTAAAGAAAAACGTACGATTTTCGATAAAAATTTTCGATTTTATATGGTTTAAATAAAAATCAACCACATAACACGTTGAAGTTTTAATAAACATAGGAAAATTAAGCACTACAGAAAGTGTAATAGTTTTTAGCTGCGCGCGAGTATTATCATTTAGCAGTGTTGAGAAGGAACTGGTTCCAAAAGGAACGGATTCCTGGAACGAGTTATTTTTGAAGGAATTGCTTCCTTTTAAAATAAAGGAACGAGGAAAATGAACAAATTCCATTTTTTAAGGAACGTGAACGGAAATTACAGTTCCTA
>NW_026106946.1:0-593 GCF_025091365.1 Daktulosphaira vitifoliae
AATCGCTAATTTTCGACATTTTTTCAATTTTTTTTACTTAAAAGTGCCATAACTTTTTCAAAAATGAACATATCAATATAAATCTTTTATATATAGATGCATAATATCATTACCTTACATTTGGTATATTTTATTTATAAATTTAAACCTTAACCTGCCCACAAGGGGGGATTTAAAATGACAACTTTTTCACAAATTTAACTTTTTCAACTTAACTTTTGAAAATGTTCCGGAAGGTCTGACACTTTTATATATATATTAAATTAAATCCAATGTACTATACTTTAACTTAATAAAAATTTCGGATTTTATTTTGTCTTCACGGTGAAAATGGCTACCGAATGCTATTTTTGTGTGAAAATTTTCGATTTTGTATTTTACTTTTTTAACTTTATAATGCTATGACATATTGAAAAGTGTATGGATCAACACAATTTTGTTATGAGAAATAATATTTTTTTATAACCCCCTTTTCATTCGGCATACTTTATCTTAAACAGGATATTAATAAGGAACTAGCAGATCATGTAGCTTTTGGAATAATCCACCAATTTTTTAAAATTAAACACTACCTAAAGATTTGCATCGAAGCG
>NW_026106947.1:0-593 GCF_025091365.1 Daktulosphaira vitifoliae
AGGAAGTGTGGAGTAGAAGAGGAAGACTCATTTCACATCATGTGCGAATGTGAAGCCTTGTCCACACTAAGATCAAACTACATGAATAAACCATTTCCTGAAAAAGAGGATATTAAAAACCTAAAACCCAGAGAAATACTTAATTTCGCCAGAAAGACAGGACTCTTTGGTCATCTTTAGAGGTGACTTTATGGTTGGTAATGTATTAACACTTNGTGACTTTATGGTTGGTAATGTATTAACACTTTGGTGATAACACTTAGGTGGGTAAACCGAATCAAGACAATTCGGTATGAGGTGCGCACAATGGACCAACAGGTCTGAGTGCATGGGCATTATGTCCACCTCAATAATAACTAAAACTAAAAAACTAAAATGAGATTAATTTTTTTTAATTGCATTAAATAAATCACTAAAAAGAACTTTTTTAATATATTTTAGGAGTAAAAAAATATTTATAAATAATTTACTTATTCCTAAGGCTTATATCAAAAATATATACCTGAGATGGACGAGACAACTTAAAATCATCAATGTTTTCCTGTAAAAAATCTTCATGTTCCAAATGCAAATGTTTTTCTGATTTAGGCAAA
>NW_026106948.1:0-592 GCF_025091365.1 Daktulosphaira vitifoliae
GTATGTTTTATGCAAACTACTCGCTACCGGTTGACACAAACTATATTATCATTCATAACTACCCTTCCTCCGTCCAATAGGCATTATCGTTATTATTCACTGAGTCGTATGTTTAACAGCTCTTATGAAAATAATATGTCAAAATTTTTATTAGTAATATACCTCCACAAAACAATTCGTTTACTGAGAAACACATAAAAGTAACCGTCGCATTCATAAATTTATCCTGCATCCGTGTATTAAAGTCACGATAAAAAAGTATACTGTAAACGGATGAATTTTCTCTAATATAAAAATAGTATTGAAAAAATGAATAGTTTTTTACATTCTTAGTTGTTGTTAATTTTACTCTCATTAAAATATTTTAGGTATTGCAATATAATTAACCTACCCACGTACAAGAAACTTGTAGCTGTGTACAACATACGCATATGATTTTTGTATTTCTTTGAAGGATGTTATACAAGATGATTATAATGGTTTCTTTTGTAGAAATTTGTAACGCTGAGGGAACAGAAAATTATAATACATAAATTATTTTTTACGCTTTGTTTTAGTCTTAATTATTCTTCCCGTATATACGAATTAAATC
>NW_026106949.1:0-592 GCF_025091365.1 Daktulosphaira vitifoliae
AAAATATTAAACTCAAAGCCACAAAAAATTAATGAAAAGTCGCGGATACGTATTTCGGAAACAATGTTACCATTATCAACCCTAAAACACATACTCATACAAACACATATACAAATAAAACACTTTTTTTTAATTAAACTTTTATGTGAAAATTACGTTATTTTACAAATACTCAAATTGTGGCTAAAATTTTAATAGTTAATATTCTATAAGCCAAATTTTGTCGATTGTGTATGTGATATTATAATATCATACTCATAAGTTAAAGATAATAATGTAAGGATAGAATATTTTTAAGAGAATTTTCTCACTAACTGGAATATATTCTTCTGCAAATTA
Organism: Daktulosphaira vitifoliae; assembly: GCF_025091365.1. NCBI lineage: Eukaryota > Metazoa > Arthropoda > Insecta > Hemiptera > Phylloxeridae > Daktulosphaira > Daktulosphaira vitifoliae. The sequence goes on from NW_026106949.1 coordinate 340, forward strand.
TTTGGAAGAATATAATATTTAATAAAATTAGAATTAAATAGCTTCTTTAAGAGTATTTATAAAACTTAAAAATTATTTAAAGTAATAAATAAATTGTTGAAAATTTATGATGGAAAAATAATTATTTTTTATCTGGTTTATAGTAGCTTGATAAAAAAAATACCATTTCCTTTAAAAATGTTGAGTCAATAAATGACTATAGCGCCTAAATGATCTTTATTATTACTACTATTACTTTAGCTTCCCAATATTC
>NW_026106950.1:0-592 GCF_025091365.1 Daktulosphaira vitifoliae
ATTCGGAAAAAAATTACTACCTGTCGACATACTTTTGTCGGTTCGGATTTTATACGATATTTCAAAATGGCATTTTTGAGACCGGATAATTTTTATCCTTTTTTAACGACTCAGATTATGCTTGCGACTAAAAATCATTTCAATATTTCGACCGTGATAATATCATTAATTTCAACTATGTTCATTTAGAAAAAAATATTATGACATTTACAACACGGTCTTCTTTTTACGTTTATTAGAAACATATATTATGCTCTAATCTTTAAAATGTGTATAAGCGTATACATAAATTTATGTATATATTGAAAATTAAAAAAAAAAACAACAACAGTCATTTAATAATCCATTGTTATGACTTATTCTGATTGTGTAACTTCGTCGTGTTTGTCATATTGTATCACACCGACAAATCTCAATCGCTTTATAAATAAAATAAGACGTTAGATGTGTCAATGGAAATTATTTTTCTTCCTATTATTATATGTCACGAACAAAAAAGATAGTATGTAAAAATAAATTATTATTATTTTAAATGTATTCTTTTGATAAGTTATGCTTCGATCTGCAATTTTTTATGAAATACTTGTAGCCA
>NW_026106951.1:0-592 GCF_025091365.1 Daktulosphaira vitifoliae
AATCCACGTATTCGACGATTACATGGGGTACAGCTTCCAGTTTGATTAACGAATTAATCTCGGACTAAGTTATGCGTAAAAATGTTATATGAAATAACTGTTTTAAGCAATTGACAGTTGAAAGATTCGCAACGAAATGGCGAAGGGCGGGAGAACAATACAAAAAAATGAACCTCCGTTCTATCACTGGCCACGAGTGAGCAAAAACTGCACGGAACGACTCATCGATCGTACACAAAACGCGTGTACTAAAAAACACGCCAACTCACTGGCCAACGAGTTAGGAAACTCAACGGTACGACTTAACTACACGTCCACGTACGTACTGACTTAGGTGCCGGTAGTGCCGAACACGACGAATATGACTGTCGTAGGCCAAGAGACGATAGAGGGGGTGGGTGATTATAAGCTACATGGAGCTTGACCAGGTTACACACGTAATTTTTTAACATCCCCCCCTCGGAAGATGACCACGTCATACGATTTAAGCTAAGAAATGGTACAGAGCACTACACAAGTTGATGGCATGGGTGGATAACTCATAACAAATAACAATATAAAATATAAAAAATCAGTACAGCAAAACAATCAG
>NW_026106952.1:0-592 GCF_025091365.1 Daktulosphaira vitifoliae
AGCCAATTTTATCATGTGACTTAAGCGACTAAAAGTTGCCGAATCGGTAACACTTGTGTCATATAGGCCAAGGGTACGAGGTTCAAATCCGTCTGTGGCCAATAAAATTTTGCATTTTTTTTTAGTTAGAATAAAATTTTCAGATCATTTGATATTAGTCTTATTTAGATTCAATAACTTCAATAAATATAAAGAGAGACTATCACTATAGTCTCCCCTCGTGAGAAAAAATTTATATTCATGTTAATATTATTTTACTATGTAGTTTTTTTTGTCGCTACGATTTATTTTGCCAACACTCCGTAGACCTACTTTTTTCAACGATACATCAAATGATTTCAATTCGTATTTAGTTTAAGTTATTACTCTTAAAAATCGAAAAAATATTCCTTATTCAAATAAAAAGTTATTTTAACCAGCTCTATCCATACAAACAATTAAAATCATTAATTTCTAATATTCTTAAAGTATTTACTGTCGAATTAGATTTGATATAATAAAACTATTCAACTACAAAAGTATACAGGGTGTTCAGTAAGTCAGGAAACGGGTTTCTATTGTTCTCATTGTTACAAACAATGAGAACAATAGA
>NW_026106953.1:0-592 GCF_025091365.1 Daktulosphaira vitifoliae
ACTATACTTGACTAAGGGAGGCGGCAAATCAAATTAAAATTATTTTAACAGTGACTAACACGGTGCGTACCCACTCACAAGCACTACATGTACGTTTTACGAAACAACGATAATAGTAACTGTAACGCAAATTTACACGACTTAAGTTACAAAAAAGTATGATCGTTAATTACAATTAACATAATACGTCAAGATCTAGACAAGGGTGGTAAACACAAGCGTTATTAATTACTTTTTTACACTGTTAGAATTTGTTTCTCGCATAACTGAAATTCTCCGAAGCTGTACTAAGACCGACCTCAATGTACACAAAAAATCATTCTGCCGACACATAATTGCAGCTACGCAACTTAGCAAAATAACGTAATTAAACACGCAATAAAAATAACAAAAATAAAGAGTAATAATTTTTAATTTAGGTACACAAATATTAAAATACTAAAAAAAATGCGAGCTGTAATAAAACGGGTTGTTTAATTCTTGCCTTTTTATTGTACGAATATTGTCATTTTATGATAGGAATTGAGAATTTACCAAGTCGTTAAACCATACTAAAATATTCTCATTCCGTGTTCTCTTTTGCAACAAAAAA
>NW_026106954.1:0-592 GCF_025091365.1 Daktulosphaira vitifoliae
AAGAAATCACCATAAAACCAACTCAATCAATTACTAAAGGAAATAAAGGTAAGTGCGAATATTTATTTGCATGTCTTACTTTTAAAAAAATCACGTAATAAACAAAAATAGGAATAAATAAGGTAGGGATATTTTATTATTTAATAAATAAATAAAGTTCGACCCTGAGATACGACTCTATACTTTCGTTCTTCCCCTCACCTTATTTCACCCCCTTTTTTTTTGTTTATTACACAGCAAAGATAGCTGTTGTTGTTTTATTGTAGGTTGGAATATCAGACGTATAAAGTAGATAAAGTATAGGCCCGAGGACACTATCTTGAGGTACCCCTGCTTTAATACCTTTCCATTCAGATACAGCTTCTTCGTGACTTACCCAAAACTGTCTTTCTACTAAGTATGAATCTAGTAGCCCACACCATGTACGAGGCAACTGCTTTTCAATTTATATAATAAGCCTTCATGCCAAATGTGGTCAAAAGCCTGAGAAACGTCGAGAAAAACGCCACAACAATACTTTTTTTCCTCCATAGCTCTACTAATTACGTTTGTAACGCGATGTACTTGATCTATGGTGGAATGTTTAGTACGA
>NW_026106955.1:0-592 GCF_025091365.1 Daktulosphaira vitifoliae
CAATATAAATGATGTGCTCAATAAGTTTATGTTAAATGTCTTCTTAGTACTACTAATAATGGTTTTTGATTTGTATTCTATTGGTAAAAAGTTTTTGTCACAAGAATTATTTTTACTAAAAACAACATTTTTTTTATAATTAACATTTATTAAAATTATTCTTGGTAAAAACGTACAGATAAAAAATTTTAAAAATAATATTTTATGTATTTTTATGTAATTGATTGTTAGGGAACCGTTCATTCCTCATACGTTTAACACTGGAAATCAACAAAATAACTAAAAATAAATAAACAAAAAAATAACAAGAATAACGAAAATAACGAAAATAACTTTTCACGGAATAATGCCCTTTTTTATTTAATCAGCATTCAACTCATAGGTTAAAAATCGAATAAAAAATTTGATAGATAATTTTATTTTATTGGAAACATTTAACTGCGGTGAGCGATCACCCACCCCCAGGGGGGCAACGCCTGTGTACAATATACATGCATAAGTACTCATTTGCATTTTTTTATCGCTGCTGTTCATAGCATCGAACTCCGCTACTTCTCTAAAGGTTGCTGCTCTAATATCCCTGTCCTTATAC
>NW_026106956.1:0-261 GCF_025091365.1 Daktulosphaira vitifoliae
TAGGAGAAACTAACAATCATTTTTTTTATAAATGATTTATATAGCTACATGTTACCAAAAAATTATATAGTCTAGTAGTAGTAAAAAAATTATTAAATTACAAAGTAAAATTATTTAATTATGTAGTTGAAACCTATCATATAAAATTATCATATCAAACTTTATTCGTCAATAAATACTCTGAAAACATTAGAAATGAATGATTTTAATTGTCTGTATGGAGAACATGGGATAAGTAACTGTTTCATTGATAAATTAGAA
>NW_026106956.1:398-592 GCF_025091365.1 Daktulosphaira vitifoliae
AGTTACAAAAAAATACCTTCTCACCTATGCATCAAAGCTAAAATCTAAAATATAGTAAAATAGTTTTAATATGACTAAGAAATTTCTTCTCGCATGGGGTGACTAAAGTGATTGGATCCTTGATCTTGATTGAAGTTATTGAATTTACATGAGATAAAAATCAAACGAGTTTAATTAGAAAATTTATTCTAACT
>NW_026106957.1:0-592 GCF_025091365.1 Daktulosphaira vitifoliae
AACAATTTTTTTTATTTATTATGATTCAAATTGTTCCTAACAAATACTATTTATTTCTAGAACTGAATAAGGTTTGGATAAGGATAGGAGTATAATAACCCTCTAATAACCCATAACATAAATAATGGGAATTTTCGAATTATCATTGACAAACAAATTTTTAATAAGAAGAAAAACGCTATAAATTTATTAAAAAGATAACATTGATGACTAAAAAAAGCATAAACTTTCCTAATGAATTTTGTTGGTTCTGGACTAAGTTACATTTGTTTATTAAATATAGGTTTTTTTCGTAAAAAAATGTAATTTTTTTAAAATAAATTATTTGAATAAAAATAAAACTATAAAATAAACAAGAAAAATACTATGAATACAAAAAGATGTATTATATAAAATGTACTTTTTAATTAAATAGACTTAATAATATAGGTGAATTTAAGAAAATAAAAGTTGGTTTAAACGATTTTTCCTCCTACAAATATATATTTTATACAAATTTTGGGAACTTTGGGAAATTTTAAGATATCAAGTCTCCCTAAGAACTTTGATTTACATCCATGGATTTAATACAAGTAAGGTAAAACAGTAGGGT
>NW_026106958.1:0-592 GCF_025091365.1 Daktulosphaira vitifoliae
TTAAAATTAAACACTATCTAAAGATTTGCATCGAAGCGTTTTTTTTTTATAGTGATTTTAATCACTGTCAGATATCATTAACTTGATCCATCTATGCCACGTCACCACTGTGCCGCGACCCCCCTGTGCTGGGTTTTTTTTATATTGAAACCTTAAGTAATTGCGTTCTATTTGATATAATATTTTTGAAAATCTGACCCTTTACTTGCCCACAAGAGGGAATTGAAAATAGCAACTTTTTTAACTCAACTTTTGAAAATGTTCCGGGAATACTTTGTCTTTTAAATATATGTTAAAATATTTTAAGTATTAAAAGTTCAAAAAAAAAAATTTGTACCGACGACCTATGACACGGTACTGTGTCACCTATATTCTATGTACAAATGAGAGTCCATGTAGAACAAAATAAATATAGTTTAAAAGCGTGTTTTTTTAGTTTTTTAAACTATATTTATTTTTTACTTTTTAGTTTCATGTTATGATAGTAGTTTCTATCAATATCATGTTTGTTACGGGTAACGGGAAATCAGGGTTCGATTCCGGGGAGGGTGTCTGAGAAACGGCTCCCACATCCAAGGAAAGCAGCAGGCGC
>NW_026106959.1:0-592 GCF_025091365.1 Daktulosphaira vitifoliae
AAGGAAACACTATCTACAGATTTGCATCGAAGCGTTTCTTATGATAGTGATTTTAATCACTGTCAGTTATCATCTATACTTATCTCATCTATGCCACGTCTATACTGTGCCTCGACCCCACTGTGCTACCGTTTTTTTAACTACTTTGGTTTGATTGGTTCATTTAATTAAAGTAAATTATTAAAATTAATTAAGTTCTGAATATTTCAATTGCAGAATTTTTTTAAACACCAAAAGTTATTAGGATATGATTACTATTCTTTATATTTCAGTTATCTATTACGATAAAAATGAAAAAAAAATCGAATTTTTCTGATAAATGTACTGTAAATAGTAATTATAAAATTTCCTGATTGCATATTAATCTTAAAAATTTCATTTTTTTNTAGTAAATAGTAACAAACAGTTTTTATTGAAAATTATTGTATCAAGCCCTTTAAATTTGTCTACACGTAAAAGTAAAGCAAAATGTAACTTCTTTAGTATTTTTATAATTTTTCCGTTTAAATTTCAATATTAAATTATTAAATATCAATTTCATACTAAATTTAAAAACTATAATTAGTATTTATTCATATATTATATTTTAAAA
>NW_026106960.1:0-592 GCF_025091365.1 Daktulosphaira vitifoliae
AGTGGCCGGGGTCTTGGCCTCCTATCTGACACCCAGTCAAAGCGTAATGGTAACTGGTATGTGCTTTAGTGGAAATACTGAGGCATTCATGAAGTGGCGGAGGCCTCCTCTCAGACACCCAGTCGAAGCGTATGACCAAGCACTAACTAGTTATTAATAATTAAATTAAATGATGTTTGAAAAATCTATTGCTTTACCATTCTTTACTCAGGTTATTAATTCTAAATAATTGGGTTAATGTAAATTTACTTACTTCTTTTATATATATTGCGTTCAGTTTTATACTGTTTCTTTTTTAATTAATAAATATAAAGTATTGAAGTAAAAATAATTGTACTTGATATCGCTTTAAAATGTACCGACGACAANAGATATCGCTTTAAAATGTACCGACGACAACATGGCGTCGCGGCTAGTTTGTTCAAAATAAATCAAATAGAAGAATTCTGAATTCCTTATTGAATTCAGATCTTCAAAATGAAGAGAGAATAGAGCCGCTCGCTGGCACGCTTGCTCACTCACTAATGTGCAAGCAGAACTAAGCCTTTTTATATTATTTTTAATTACCCCTTTATGGATTGTTATCGTCAGC
>NW_026106961.1:0-592 GCF_025091365.1 Daktulosphaira vitifoliae
ATTGTCTAGAATTATCACCTTGATGTTTTCATAAACAAAATTCGAATCGTTCAACGCACTCGATTTACTAAACGACAACGGAACACAGTTAACACTCAACGGATCACAGCGTGTACTGAAGTGTCACACTGGTGGGAAATGGGTAGCTACGGTGATTCTCGCGCGCTTGGACCAATACTTCCCCTCCTCTTTAATCAGTCTATCTGTTCACAAGAAATATCACAAAATGTAATTAATTTTGTCAAATATGTTTAATTATTATTTATAAAAATATCAGACATATTTTTACATAAAACTTGTAAAGTATGATGTAGCGTTCATAGGCGAAAAAACGATCTGGGCACTGTCATGGCCCAGGCTAATGAGTACCTTATTTCCATATTAATTTGAAGTTATTATTGTAATCGTTACTATAAAATTGTATTTTTAAGTATAACTGAATAAATAAAAAGTTAATATGATTAAAATAAAAAAATGACTNAAAAGTTAATATGATTAAAATAAAAAAATGACTTCCTTGGCAGTTATACGATAAATAAATAAATAACTCTTTTACAGTTACCCCCTTGGTAAATTTATATAATAATTGAGT
>NW_026106962.1:0-592 GCF_025091365.1 Daktulosphaira vitifoliae
TCTGAATAAATCCTTTTATGTGGATTTGTTGTTCTAAGCCAATTGTGGGCTACTCAGATACAGGCCCGCATTTAGGGGGGGGGCATTTGCCCCGGGCGGCAAATTCTGAAGGGCGGCAAAAATCTTAATAGGTATACAATTTTTAAAAATTAATTATTTTTATTTAATTTAAAATTTTTTCAAACAGAACAATTTATTTTTATGAAACAAAAATATCTATTTCTAAAAAAAAATATTACTTTATTATTTTCNAAAAATTAATTATTTTTATTTAATTTAAAATTTTTTCAAACAGAACAATTTATTTTTATGAAACAAAAATATCTATTTCTAAAAAAAAATATTACTTTATTATTTTCCAACTTAAAACGTGTACAAATATATAAATGTAAAAGACGATATATCAAAGCTGTATAACAATATAGACTACAGTTAGTAGTTAGATAATAGTATTGATTATACATAGTAATATTTATAATCAACAGCACTATAAATAAAGTAGGCGGCAATTTATTTGATTCATGTATCTATCTAATTTTAACAAAGTATTGATATTTTCTTCCTTAAACTGGTTTTGTGGATGTCGTCAGCC
>NW_026106963.1:0-591 GCF_025091365.1 Daktulosphaira vitifoliae
TAATTGTAAAAGTCGATTGATAAATTGAGGTGAAACTAAAAATCATTTTTTTTTTTTTATATTTGTGTTTTATATAACAACATGTTACCAAAAAATTTGGAATTTTATAGTCTAGTAGCAGCACGCACAAATAGAGTAAAATGATTTAATTTTGTAATTGAAACCTATCATATCAAACTTAATTCGTCAATAAATACTTTGAAAACATTATAAATGAATGATTTTAATTGTCTGTATAGAAAACATTAAGAATTAAAAAAAAATTCTTTACCATACATGGGTTGAAACTTTGTACTCCAAGCGCGTTAGACACAAATGTTACCGACTCGGCAATCGTTCGAGGCTTCCGTCGGTTGAATAAAATGACAATTTAAGCTAGTTCAAATTTCAAAGTTATTTTTTTTTTTTGACTTAAATAAAGCAAAAAAATTAAAATAAGTTTAACATTCTATGCCATATTAATTTGATTTATATAATATTTATGAAAATCAGTGTACTCCTCTTGTCAGGTATTTTAAAATCAAATAAAATACAAAACGCAGAATTTTAACACAAAAATAGCATATTTTTAAATACGGTTGTCATTTTCAC
>NW_026106964.1:0-591 GCF_025091365.1 Daktulosphaira vitifoliae
TTAAAAATTCAAGAATAATGTGTAACTAAAAATAATAAAAAAAAAAAATTTTTAAATTATTATTGTTCTATAAGTAATTGAGTGGGTTATGATAAAAAAATCACCCTGTATATATAAGTGTCAGTATTTCCGGAACACTTTCAAAAATTAAGTTTAAAAAGTACTACTTTCTATAAGCATTTTAAAGATTTGAACCCCCCTGTATTAAGGGAACTGATCCGATTTTAAAAAAAAGTATGTCAAATAAAAGAAGTATATAAATGTTATTTGTTATAAAAAAATTTTATTGATCCATACATTTTTCGAAAAGTTATAGCGTTATAAAGTTAAAAATATGAAAAAGAATTTTTTTACAAAAATCGTATTTTTTTTATTAACTTTGATGCCCGTTTTCACCATTAAAACAAAATAAAGTCCGAATTTTTTTTTTCATAATAAAGTATATTACAATAGCTTTAATTTAAGATATATATAAAAGTGTCAGACTTTCCGGAACATTTACAAAAGTCAAGTTGAAAAAGTTAATTTTTTGTGAAAAAGATGTCATTTTGAATCCCCTCCTGTGGGCAGGTAAAGGGTTAGATTTATAAA
>NW_026106965.1:0-591 GCF_025091365.1 Daktulosphaira vitifoliae
ATTTCAGAAATTATTAAAAATTCAAGTGATAAAAATAACTAAGTATAAAAATTTTAATAATTTCTAAGGTATAGGTCCAAAAATTATTATCAACTAGTCATTGTCTAAATTAGATCATTATTTAATAAATAAGCAGTGCCTGAGAATTTATGCATTTATAAATTATATTTATATAGGCTACGTGGGCCTTAAAAATGAGAGCATTAACCGAACAAATGTATGTAGATGACATAGAAGCTGAAGAAGAAGGTATAGCTGATTCGTATTTTAACTCTGATGCTATTGCTGAAAATGCTAAACTTGGCACATCTCTGAAGACAGCATCAAACAATTACATTAATAGGTAAATACTATAATGCTTTTATTTTCAATTTTTAATGCATGTATAAGATTTTTAGTAATGAATAAAACTGGTTTTTATTGTTATCATTGTTTATAATAATTGACCTGTATCTTTTCTTACTGAACAACCTGTATATTTCATATTGTAGACCTCAAACAATCAGTGGGCGGCCATTAAGTGGTGTCATTCGCCCATCTACTTCAGCTGGTATGGGTAACAGTTTACAGAAAACATTAAAAACTCCACGT
>NW_026106966.1:0-591 GCF_025091365.1 Daktulosphaira vitifoliae
TTAGCCTCGATGCGAACCTGAAAAGGTATTGGTTTTACTAAGATGTGTTTTTTTTTTGTGAGAAGTGTCTCTGCAGCAGACTGTTTCGCGATTGTGCTCTCTCGGACTTGAAAACTTTTTCACACTAGGTTTTTTTTATCTAACTTTCTTATAAGTAATGTAATAAAAACAATAATAACTTAATCTTTTTATTTTTTTAATTTTAAATAATTACGAATTATTAAGACAGATAATTTTATTTTTATTTATTTTGTGAATTGTTCCAATTAAGAATTTTTTTAAATTCTTCTATTGGAGTGTATATTTAATAAGTGCATTTCGAAAATCTACCTTAGCACATCAAATGGTTAAAACTGTTGGTAAAGCAATGGTTTATGTCGAGTCACTAAGGAGATCGTAGAGTGTATCTTAAATTTAGATAGATAAGTGTTTGATTGATGGCACAAGATCCTGATGGTTTGTTGAAGTCATTACCCTAGCACATTAAGCGGTTAAAACAATAGTTTATGACATGTCACTAGGGATTGGTTCTCATAATCTATCTGGTTATATAAATTTTCATTTTAAAATATAAAGTAACACATATATTCA
>NW_026106967.1:0-591 GCF_025091365.1 Daktulosphaira vitifoliae
TTAAAACAGATCTAAGGAATTATTTTCTTATTATAAAAATGTAAAATAAATAAAAGCTTTTTGAAAAATCGTATTCTTTCTCGAGCTTACCTACAGTTTCACTGTTACCAAGGAAACCAATAGTATAAACGAAGTGATTTATGAAGCTAAGGTTCGACAGTATTCTCCGGATACACACGGCTGTTTTACACACTCGCGCGTAAACATAAACGTGGGTACTCTTTTGTAGAAGAAAGAGATACCAGAGGGAAAGTAATAAGGAAAACGGGGAGAGACAACTGTAAGAAAAATATACGAATTCATTCAATTTCCATATTACTACACCAACTTGGATATGTATACACATGTTGAGTAATGAGAAAATACAGGCAAACGTGTTTAAATTAATCAACCCTTTTATACTTAATGGAATTAATAATTAGTGAAATATTTTGTGAACTTGCATACCTTAAAACGCAAATTTATAGTTTTTATGCGTTATTTACCTTTTCCAATTTTATATTAATTCACTTTATTTATACAGAACCAAATTATCCCATTTACAAGAGTAATTTCTAAAACTAAAGTTATTGCATTTTTAATTATTTATTG
>NW_026106968.1:0-591 GCF_025091365.1 Daktulosphaira vitifoliae
GTAAAGTTTACGTTTCCTTTTAATAGGATGTAACAGTATAACACGTATAGTTAACGTAATTATAATTTATCTGCATACTTAATTTGTATCTCTAAAATGAATTTCATAATATTAATAAGCAGTAACAGTAAACTTGATTGCTAATATGCAAAAAAGATTTTCCTAATATATTTTTTTTGAAGGGAAATACCCTGTATACAAAAACTTTATGTTAATTTTTTGTATATTTAAATTTCTCCTTAAAATTATCGATTCTAAATTTGTCAACATCAATTTCATANATTATCGATTCTAAATTTGTCAACATCAATTTCATACTAAATTTGTTTACTATAATAAGTATTTATTCGTGTATTATACTTAAAAATATTATAATATAGATTTCATTAAAATATGTGACGTATTAACTGTAGTCTCCCATTGGAAATTTAAATTAAAATATAAAATATATAGAATGTTCAGTAAATAAGGAAACGTAAATTGTTACAATCAAAGAGAACAACAGAAACCTGTTTTCTTACTTTCTGAACACCTATATATTGACCAAATGTATATATGTAATGCAATTTAAAAAAAATTATATTGATACAT
>NW_026106969.1:0-591 GCF_025091365.1 Daktulosphaira vitifoliae
ATATAAAAGTGTCAGACTTTCCGGAACACTTTCAAAAATTAAGTTGAAAAAATTAATTTTTTGTAAAAAAGTTGTCATTTTTAATCCCCCCCTGTGGGCAGGTTAAGTGTCAGATTTACAACGATAAGTAAAGACATCAAGCATCTATATAAAAAAAATTATATTGATATGTTCATTTTTGAAAAAGTTAGAGCATTATTAAGTTAAAAATATAAAAAAAGTTATTTTACAAAAATCGTAATTTTTTATTAACTTTGATGTCAACTTTCACCACGAAGATAAGTCCAGAGGTCAAATTTTTTTTTTTCAAANCACCACGAAGATAAGTCCAGAGGTCAAATTTTTTTTTTCAAATTAAAGTATATTACATAAGCTTCAATTTAAGATATATATAACAGTGTCAGACCTTCCGGAACACTTTCAAAAGTTAAGTTGAAAAAGTTTTACTTTCTATATGCATTTTTTAAACCCCCCTCGTATATAGGAAAATGGTCCGATTTAAAAAAACATTATATCCAATGAAAGATGTATATAAATACTACTTTTCATGAAAAAATTGTATTAATCCATACATTTTTTAAAAAGTTATAG
>NW_026106970.1:0-591 GCF_025091365.1 Daktulosphaira vitifoliae
CCGAGGAGAAGTATATTTCGGTCACGAAACACGTGACCAATAACTTCTCCATACGGTTCGTCGATACCTTCCGGTTCATGGACTCCTCCCTGTCCACCTTGGCCGGTAACCTAATAACACCCGACTTTGTTAAATTCCGGGAGACGGCCAAGGTGTTCCGCCCGGAAGACATGCCGTTGGTGACGCGTAAGGGCGTATACCCCTACGAGTACACTGATAGTTGGGCTAAATTGGAAGAAACGGAACTACCACCTCAGGACGCTTTCTATAGTCAGTTGAGTGAGTCTAATATTGATGACGACGACTATAGACATGCCACGGAGGTGTGGAACCGTTTTGACTGCTCAACCCTCGGTGAGTACAGCGACCTATATCTTAAGATCGACGTGTTGTTGTTGGCTGATGTGTTTGAGAACTTCCGCGACATCTGTATTTCAACATACAATTTGGACCCGGCGNTCATCTGTATTTCAACATACAATTTGGACCCGGCGCACTATTACACCGCATCTGGTTTTAGCTTCGATTGTATGTTGAAATACACCAGGATGAAGCTGGAGCTCTTGAACGACTATGACATGCTACTGATGG
>NW_026106971.1:0-591 GCF_025091365.1 Daktulosphaira vitifoliae
TAAACATAGTAAAAACAATACAAAATCACTTGAAAGTATATCTAAAAAATGAATATTTATCTTTAAAGTGTGCATAGTTAAGTAAATTAAAAGTCTAATTTTCGTACTCGAAGCTTCAAAAATCTGATTCAACCGTTTCTACGGAGACTTGTGGTTAGATTTGAAAAGGGACTGATAATATAATTAAGTACGCGACCTAATCAGACAAACAGTTTAAATTATTGATAACGATCAAAAGTCATCTCTCTNTATTGATAACGATCAAAAGTCATCTCTCTCAGTTGTTTGGAGGTTGGCGAGTTACGACGCCTCGATATTGAGCCACCACGTCGACCATATGTTACAGTGACGTACAACAATGTAGAGGGATCTCGTTAAAAAGAACTGGAGTAGGGTAAAATAGAGAGTTCTGGTTCCCCCCCGCTTCACCCACCCACCCTACCTCCGTTGTATATGGGAAGAGGGGTGGAGGGGGAGTAAATCCAACGTAAACTAACATAATGCAATGGTAGGGGGAACGATGATGTAACCCAACGTAAACTAACCTAAGAAGAACCTCCTCTGACAAGTCTTAGGGTGGGGGAAGTAAAT
>NW_026106972.1:0-591 GCF_025091365.1 Daktulosphaira vitifoliae
TTTTTATATCAGTGTGCCTAATGGTGGTGGGCTAGAACGTAGGTGTTCCATGCAATGCAGTGTAGTGACTGTTCTCCCAGTCGTCTTGTCGCATCACGTGACACTATACGTAAAAACATCACGGCTACAAGGAACCGCTGCACGGCATCTCGACGCACCATAATATTTATACATCGATTGTCATACATTCCTGGTACTAAATTTAGATATTTGTAAAAATACACTACGGTTTAAAACACGGACGCTGTTCTAAAATCGTGTCAATCGCGTTATCTCATGAGTTCCTGGTACTAAATTTTAATCTTACGAGTGTTCTATGAAATTATACGCAAGTATAATTTCGATTTTTAGCAGATTTCTTATACGAGGACGTGACCACGTAAAATTTCAGGTTGATTCCCATCGCGATATGAACAAATGACGTGCCTAANTTCCCATCGCGATATGAACAAATGACGTGCCTAACATACAATTTTCAAAGCATAGTAAAAATGTTCATTATGGTATTATCCTCTTCGCTAAAAAAATCCTAAGCATGCCACTTGATGAAATGTACAGAATGTCACAGATCTAATTGATCTTATTTATCAT
>NW_026106973.1:0-590 GCF_025091365.1 Daktulosphaira vitifoliae
ACCACACCATAGACCAGACGTCCTAGACATCGCACTATCTAGACTACCACTTCTAACCAGCAACATAACCAACATCAACGACTTATCCTCCGACCACAACCCAATTCTTCTACAAGTTTCCGATTCACCTATAACGTCCTCACCTCCAACACCGCAACGTCAAGTAAACTGGCCCAAATATTCAGAGTCCGTCAAAAACTTCTTAGCAGACGCCCCCACCTCATTTTCTAACACCAACGAAATGACGCCGCCATCGACATCCTCAACAACAGCATTACTAACTCCATTGTAAACAACACCTACAACAGAAACAACTGCATTCGGAAAAACGGCCTCCCGACAGAAATTCTAAAAGTAATAGAACATAAAAAACAACTACGACGCGAATGGCAAAGACACAGGGGCCCAACGATCAAACGCCGCCTCAATAACATAATCAAGACGATCAGTCTAATGCTGTCTACTCACCGTGACGACGAATGGGACTCCTTCCTAGACAAAATTGACATTGACACGGTCCGTAATAGCGCACTATTCATTTACAGTGAATTAGCACGTTATCCGGTCGTGATTATCAGCTGTCCACCGTC
>NW_026106974.1:0-590 GCF_025091365.1 Daktulosphaira vitifoliae
TAACTTAGATTATACTTTTAATTAACTTAAAATTAAATTCCACCTATGGTCCGGTAATCATATCTGATAGATGTGACACCTTTCCTAGGTGGTGGCGACCCTTGCTACTATAGCTAGTCGTTATGCAAGTGGCAAACCACGTTGTTGTTACAGGCCAAATTATTAATACAAAAGCCCGCTTGCAATCTTATTATGTAAGTGAAAAGACGATAAAAACTAACTATCTAATACCTCAAAAGTTATTAAAATTTTAATTCGTATGTGGGAGGAGGAATACGGTAGAAAAATATTTAATGATATAAAATATACACGCTCAAATCCCTGTTAATAAATTAAAATTGTCAATACTCCTGAAGTACTTATTTAAAAATTTGTTATTGTTACTATTTTTATTAGATTATTTCTTATTTTAAAAGCTAGTTAAATATCTTAGTTGTTAGAATTTACACTAGACTATTTATTTTTCTGTACATTTAGATTTATAAAATGTTATATTTTAGAAGACAGAGGTTATGTTATGGCAATAACATACATTGTATGTTACCATTAAAAAAAAAAAACGGTAGCACAGTGGGGTCGTGGCATAGTGG
>NW_026106975.1:0-590 GCF_025091365.1 Daktulosphaira vitifoliae
TACAACGCTGCTAACCATTTTGCCGTTCAAGGTTTACGCCGGACATCGCGTCGTCGACGCCATCGAAAGTGCCGCGATATTATGCGAAGATTATTATTGTTATGAGTTAATTATGTGTATTATTATTATGTGTTTATCTTTTCGGTTTGTTTTATTTTTGTTAAAATAATCTGTTGTCACTCATTTAATAAACGGCCCACAGGTCTCTCAAACCAGTGTCGACCACATTTTTGCTACGTAAGTCGTGTCAGTATTCATTCTATTTTTTATAAACTTCTTTTTAATCTCATTCAACAATTTCTTTTAAAAAAAATCTATTGAAGAAGGCAGCACTCTAAAAGAGTTATCTTCCTTCATTTTTTTATGTAAATCCAAATGCAAAGTACAGTAAATCTATATTCTGCAAAATTGAATCCCTGGATGGTGACAATAACAAACACTGAGTACCCGTCTCTGTATACAGGAGACTTTTAGTTAAATCATTTAATTCAGATACAGAATTTGTCTGGGTATATCTCTCAACACGTGTAGCTGGTTTATATAATTGAGTTAATTTATATTCATCTAGTTTATCTATATTTGAATCATAA
>NW_026106976.1:0-590 GCF_025091365.1 Daktulosphaira vitifoliae
CATAACAGACCATAGTTCAAGTTAAAAATAATTTTTAAAATAGAAGCTTACCTCAATGTTCCTTTTAGCTAAATATTTGCTTACAATTTCGGTCACAGAATCTTCGTCTGAATCTGATAATTGACTAAAATCTCCAGGATCAATAATGGGCTCTTTTTTTATTTCATTTTGTTGTAAATTGTTGCGCTGTCGCGACGACGAAGTTTTCCCAGGTTTCACCAAAGCATACATGACGATATCTATCAAAAAAAAGAAATATAAGCAATTGAATTATTTTGCTATGTTTATTTTATAATATTTGTTAGTTTATCGAACATTACTAAGAATTTTTAAACGACATCGATTTAAGTTTACTCGGAATGTAAATAGCTTGAATATGAGCAGGTACTATATTTGTTTATGGGTTGTTCCAGATGAAACTTTTCCTCCCTCGTTACATGTCTGAGACGTTATCGAATTTTGATAACATATAGACGCCGTGGAGGTCATTGAGCTTCTATTTGACCGGCAGACTCCGGACTCCAAATCATTATCATGCTCGCGTCGTTTGTTTACGTTTTTTAAGATTTCTGATATTAATCTCTGTTTCT
>NW_026106977.1:0-590 GCF_025091365.1 Daktulosphaira vitifoliae
GAAAGTGATTAAAATCACTATCATAAGAAACGCTTCGATGCAAATCTGTAGATAGTGTTTAATTTTAAAAAATTGATGGATGTTTGCAAAATCAACATAAACTTCTATTAAAATAAAATACAAAACCCATAATTTTAATACTGAAGATAGAAGATAGGTCGTCGGGACAATTTTTTTTTTTTCATTTTGTTGTACATAAAATAAGCTTTAATTTTATATATGTTTAAAGGACGCAGTATTTCCGGAACATTTTCAAAAATTAAGTCGAAAAAGTTACTTTTTGTAAAAAAACCCAACCATGATAAGAAATTAGATAAGGCAATTATTACTTATCACTCTCATTCAAAAGTATATTGAAAAGATAGCGTTTTCTTCTGTCCTTTTCTCAATACGTATTTCAATGTTTAATACCGTAAAATTTCAAATTTTCACAAACTTCAAAACGCTACAGAATATTTACTACTCAATATTAGTAGATAAGAAATATCTATGTTCTGGCTCAATTTCACAATGTGAAATGTCATTAGAGCGGCGGCATTTTAACCCAACGAAACCCAACAAAAGGTCTATTTTAGAAAAATTACTTAATG
>NW_026106978.1:0-590 GCF_025091365.1 Daktulosphaira vitifoliae
AATTCTTCAATTCTGCGTTTCACAACATTCATATTTGTTTCATAAATATGACTATCCGTATTATTTTCGCTTGCCATATTAATAATTAGTTAAATAACTCTGAATACTTACACGAGATGATTGCTTATTTGACGAGCAAACACGAAGTGATCCCAATGTCACTATAGACAACGTTTATATATAATAAAGTCGTGATTGTCATAGAGAGTTAATTCGTTGAATACTTTTATTATAAGCCACTTAAATATTTGAAAATTAAAAATAATTGTTAATCAAAATTTTAAGAAAAATGATTACATTTGATTTTACCATTAGAAAAAAAAAAATCAATTTTTCATATTATACTAACGTTTTAACTATATTAAAATTATTTACAAGTTTGGATCAAAGTTAAAAAAGAACAATAGTTTTTGTTGTTCTACTGTGACAGACAAATTGTACTTTTCATTAACATCTTGTATTGAACTGAATTTATAGAAATGTTAATAATAGGTGCATAGTCTTCCTTTCCCAAAGAAGGAAAAATGTCAAGATTTGATAAAATTATTTTAGGATTACAAAATTCCATTAATTCTGACTAAAATGGTTTA
>NW_026106979.1:0-590 GCF_025091365.1 Daktulosphaira vitifoliae
CATAAGTAAAAATACATTAAACTGTTATCTTAAATAATATTACTGTACCCAGTGTGTTGTTTAATAATATCAACAAAATCAATTTCCAGAGATATACCTTTTTTACTGATTAATTATATTTCGTTCATTTATTGAAGAAAGTACTTTGAACCAAAAACAAGCCATAGCTATACATTCAAATGACGAAAAATATTTTTTCAACGGCATTATTTCACTATATATTTTGTCTGGCATGTTAATTTCATTTAAAACTGTATTTAATGATTTTAAAATACCAGGAAGATGCTTGACAATTGGACATATGGCTGCAACACGGGAGCTCCATCGTTATTCAGACTGAGATTCTAATGATACACTAATCTCTTCACTTAAAATATTCCATTTTGCTGGACTGCTACTAAAACTTACATATAAGTTTTGTACACATCCAAAAAAAGTTTTAACTCTTGCATGTATTTTTACTACATTAACACCGACGAAATTAAGGGAATGAGCGCTGCATGGTGAATATAAAGCAATGTTATTTTTTTCTAAAATTCGAGCTTGCACACCCTTAATTTTCCCACTCATATTAGAATCATTATCATATG
>NW_026106980.1:0-590 GCF_025091365.1 Daktulosphaira vitifoliae
ATCCAAATGAAAAATATAAAAATACAGAGTGATTCAAATGACAAAAAAAAATAAATTGTTGAATATCGCTACAATCGATATATTATTGAAATCTTCATCGTTAGATCATGCTACTAATGCAAAAATAAAAACAAGCATATTTTGCGTAAAGGTCATCCAAATGTAATATTACATCCCAAAAACATAGAAAATTTTTGCAAGATTTAGGAAAGCTATGGGTAAAATATTGTTGCTAAAATAAAAGTTTTTGATCTATGATTTTAATTGATAATTCTAAATAAGACATAATTTCTATTTTGATTAAACATATTTAGGTTCATCTGAATGATGGTTATGGCAAGCTCTTTCAACAGTAATGTGAACTTTACTAACCAAATTAGACTTCCATCGACGTAATCCTGGTTTTCCTGGAAATCTCTTAATTTCAGAAGATGTCCTTAACCAAATTGGCGACAATGATGTAAATAATTATTTTCAAATGTGTGTTAAAATGTTTGATTATATTGATGAAATTGTTACGAGAGTAACAAATAGAATAAAATAAAATAGTATTGCCGAATAATTAATTAGTTTATTAAAAATAAAAGTGA
>NW_026106981.1:0-590 GCF_025091365.1 Daktulosphaira vitifoliae
CTTAAAAAATAATATATAAGGATAGTAAATAATATCTATATAAATAACTTTTAATTAATAATAATACTAAGTGCTACCATTTAAATTATTTGTCTTAGTTTTATTTTGTGTTTGCTTTATTTTAAATTTAAGTAACTGTTTAATATTTAATTTCTGTATTATTGAAATAATAAATGTATATAATTTATAAAAGATAGTGTTATAATAATAATTTTTAAGATAGGATAAAAAAAAATGAGTTTAAATTAATAGTAACTTTTGATAATAGTCTGGATTTTATTCAATAGAACTTGATTTAATTATATCAATTAAAAACAGAAGGATAAAGTGTCAACGGAAAGTTTGAATTGGAAAAACTAAATGGACATTATTTAAAGGGTTTATGTTTCATTTTAATTCCGTAGCCATAAGCGTCATTGTCCAACAAATTATTATGTCATGAAGAAAGTTCATATAACTTATTTGTACAGCATAAAAAACCTTACAGATGTGTAAGTTTTTGTGATTTTTAGAAACGTCAATATATTGAAACGTCTAAAAAGTAAACAGAATTCAGAAAAAAAAATATGGGAATGTGTTGTCACGTTGAA
>NW_026106982.1:0-590 GCF_025091365.1 Daktulosphaira vitifoliae
CAAATGATGGACAGGACGTTAGATGAACGATCGTGCAATACTTAATGACAAAGCTGATGATGACATTGAATGGCAATATGCCGAGATCCAAAATGTAATTGATAAAGGCGTGTGAGAAATGCAGCACAATAGTTACATACACGTCAAATATTTTCTGATTGGCACAGGATCGTGATTTTGGGAAGGCACTAAGGTGTTCGAGAGAAAATTATAAATGTAGAAAATTATATTATAATCGAAACATTTGCAGTAATACAGAGTTAAAATTTTTCTAAAGCATCGCCTTGAATTTCTGAATCTAATTCATTACTGTATACCATCTTTTTTTATAGATCATCAGATAACCTTTACATGGCCGATTGTTAATCCTCGGCGAATATATCATTATTTTGATAAATTTAACGAAAACGATTTTTTTTCAATTAAACATTAGAAATAGTTATAACAATTATAAATATAACAAATGCACTTCATAGTAAAACTATAATATAAACTCAGACTTAAATTTATATGTAATAAAGTAAGATAATCTCCCTTTAAGTTCTAAGTAAATTGACGTTTTTTCTTTTAAATACTAATAATTAGTTAAA
>NW_026106983.1:0-590 GCF_025091365.1 Daktulosphaira vitifoliae
ATCAACTACCCAAGACGAATCTTAAATAAAATTTATTAGTAATTTTTTTTTAGAAACTTTTTGGGTAAACACGTATCCAATATTATTCGATAAAAATTGTAATTTACCCTTTTCATAAGTATAAATCATGTTGAATCATATATTTACAAATATGAATCATGTTCATATTTGAACGTGATCCAAAGCTGAATAATCTAATAACATTTTCGTCATTGATTTGACGGCACGTTAAGTATGCAAAATCATTGTATTTATTTCATAGATACATTAATGGTTGCCTACCTACTAAATCAAAAGGATTAATGATGTTAAAGTACTTTTTTAAACATTTTTATTTAAATAATTCATTAAATATTTCAAATAGAAATTGTTAAGAATAACACGTCATTATTATTATTTATTGTTTACTTTTGGCAGATCTAATTTGTCCAACTTCAATAATGCAATTAATTAAATAAAATACTGTCTACATAGTATTAATTTCATTAAAATATAACTAAAACCGTGTTTTTAGGTCATGAAATTGTAAGTACAACGTCAAATTGTTACGGGTGTACATGACCGACTACATTGACGTCTGATTATAATAA
>NW_026106984.1:0-590 GCF_025091365.1 Daktulosphaira vitifoliae
GATTTTAATTGTCTTTATGGAGACGATGTAATAACTAACTGTTTAATTGATAAATTAGAATTTTTTTTTCAATTTTTGAGGTTAATATCTTCAAATAGATACGAATTGTAGTCATTGGACGTATCGTTGAAAAAAGGTCAAGTTAGAGCAGAGAAAATAAATGATATTCACAAAAAAACATCTTCTCGGCTTTGCATCGAAGCTAAAACTTAAAATATAGTAAAATAATTTTAATACGAATAAGAAATTTCTTCTTGCAAGGGGCGACTAAAGTGATGGGATCNGAATAAGAAATTTCTTCTTGCAAGGGGCGACTAAAGTGATGGGATCATTGTTCTTTATTGAAGTTATTGAATCTAAATGAGTTAAAAATTCTTTAACCAACTTAAAAAGAATTAAGAAAAAATGCAAAAAATTCATTGGCCATACGCGGGTTGGAACCTCGTACCCCAAGCGTATAAAACATAAATTTTACCAACTCAGCAACCGTACGTCGTTACCGTCGGGTAAAAAAATAGGCTATTTAAGCTAATTCAAATTTCAAAGTTATTTTTCTCGACTTAAAAGAAGCAAACAAATTTAAATAAGTT
>NW_026106985.1:0-590 GCF_025091365.1 Daktulosphaira vitifoliae
TTTAATAGACGCGGGATTGCAAAAATCTTATACAGCGATAATGCTACAAATTTCGTAGGAGCTAATAAATATTTAAAAGAAATTTACGATTTATTTCAATCTGATGAGCACAAAAATCAGCTGATTAAGCATGTTGCGCAAAAAGGCGTGGAATGGCGATTTATTCCTGCGCGCTCGCCTCATTTTGGGGGTTTATGGGAGTCCGCTGTGAAGTCAATGAAAACTTTAATTTTTAAGGTGTTAGGGGAGGCATTTTTAACATACGAGGAATTAAATACTATTTTAATAAGGGCAGAAGCTTGCTTAAATTCTCGACCATTGACTACTCTTTCCCCGGATCCATCTGATCCTTTATTCCTTACACCTGCACATTTTTTAATTGGAGAGTCGCTTATGTCTGTGCCAGAAGCGGACGAAACCGGTGTTCAAACCAATNAGGACGAAACCGGTGTTCAAACCAATCGATTAGATCGATGGCGTCGTGTGCGACATTTTTCCCAAATGTTGTAGAAGAGATGGAGACACGAATATTTAGCTCAATTACAGGAAAGGGTGAAGTGGTCCACTGCCAAGGGTCCTAATATTAACGT
>NW_026106986.1:0-590 GCF_025091365.1 Daktulosphaira vitifoliae
TTAAAAATACTATTCAATACCAATGAAAGTATTTGAATACTTTTATTCAAATACATTTACTCAAATACTTTACGCCTTTGCTTATAAGTAATAAGGGATAATCATAAGAAGTATATAAAGAGTGACCAGTAATTAAGGAAACAGATTTCAAATAATCTCAATTATGATGCTTTTCATTCATATTTACGAGAAATAAAGAAATTTATCTTAAAATTTTAGCTTAATTACTTCTACTAGATAAAATATCTTATCATTTATGATTTTTAAAATTTGTGATTTAATTAATAAAAATTAATTTAAATGATGTAAAGACATCAAGCATCTATAAAATAAAAATTATATTGATAGTTTATTTNCAAGCATCTATAAAATAAAAATTATATTGATAGTTTATTTTTGAAAAAGTTGCGGCACATTTTAGTAAAAAAAATTGAAAAAATTAGCGATTTTTAAATTTGTAATTTTTTCAATTTTTAAGGGTGATGTCTTCGACTAGATACGATTTGTGATCATTTGACGTATCGTTCAAAGAAATTCGTTCGGTGAGAGCTGAGAAAAAGTGGTAACAGCCCCAAAAAAAAAAAACACAC
>NW_026106987.1:0-589 GCF_025091365.1 Daktulosphaira vitifoliae
GGAAGGAAAGGAGAATATAAAAATGGGGAAATTTAGCCTTACAATATACTAAATATAAAAAAAGACAACATATATATAATAATCACAATATGATATTTTCAGTTACGATAAAAAAATAACAAACAACAAAAGCCAATGATAAATGAAATTAGCACAAATTACTAATGAAATAAATAACACATATCCCCTTTTTATAACTAATACATATTGTTAGGGCGCGGCAGATAATAATAATGCGCTTACGCGACACCTTTTTTTTATAGTGGACTGTATTTTTTTTTGTTTTTAATAGAGAAGGAAGAAAGGTTATACAGGGTGTTCAATAAGTTCGGAAACACCGATTTTTTAGAGCCGCTATTGATTTTTTTAATATTTTTTTTTTTTAGAAGCTAATTGAATAATTAAATGCATCTTTTACGATTAAATTAAAATTTAACCCTAATGCAAAAGGGTAGAAATCTACCCTAACTTAAGAAATTTAAATGGCAACCCCTAATTTTTTTTACTCATTTCAATAGAGAATTCAATTTTAAAAAGAATTATGGTGAAAATAACATTTTATGTTAAACCATTTTTAAATAATCGTCGT
>NW_026106988.1:0-589 GCF_025091365.1 Daktulosphaira vitifoliae
AAGGTAATAGAGGAAAGGTCTAAAGATTATCATTATAAAAGGTGTATAAAAAGGGTTGTTAATAAGATACTCTCTAGTAATGATGATGTTAAAAAAAGGAATGTGACAGCAATTTATCTAGATAATTTTTTTTATCTATATTTATATCTAATCTAAATAAGTTTTTGGTTTCTATTCCCAATTCTGATGATGACAATTATATTTTAGTTTGCAAAAAAGATATATTTTTTTCATTTATATTTACTAGGTAAAGGATTTTTTTAATCAACGTTTTATTATTTGAAAAGATATTTAAATCATAGAATGAAAATTATAACAAATGAAATATAGCACCTGTTTATGAGAGGTGTCTAAAACACTTGGATACCCCTCTTCAAATACGTCAAAACAGTGTTATAATGCGTATAATACTCATTATTCAGTAGTCAATAAATTATTGTTTATTAATCATCAAATTAAATATGTATTATTCATGTCAATCTTTTTAAATTAAGTGATCGCTAGGATAAAATATTGTTTAAATAAATTAAATCGATAACGTTTGTACGAAGTTAACCAGCCCAGTCCAATCTTTGAGTAAATTACCTGT
>NW_026106989.1:0-589 GCF_025091365.1 Daktulosphaira vitifoliae
GAAATTAACAAAAATTATTGAAACATCAGAAGACCTGGAAAAAACTAAAGAAAATAGAACTTTACGATGTGAAAATAATAACAAAAAAACCACTACTAGAACTCGTACACATGATATTAAAAAACATTTATGGAATAAAAGGTACTTATTGTTCTCTAAATTCGACCAAGGAATCATGATGGACTATGGTAATAAATTAATTATTTAAGCAAAATTTAGTATTTTACTATTAACGATAGCATTTTTTTTTTCAGAATCATTTTACTCCGTTTGTCCCGAGATTTTAAGCAAACATATAGCGTTGAGATTCCCTGGTCTAGACGTCGCTATGGATCCGTTTTGTGGTGCTGGGGGAAACGTCATCCAATTGGCCAAGAGATACAAACATGTAATCGCAGTGGATATCGATGCTAATAAATTAGAATTCGACAAAAGAAACGCCGAGATTTATGAAGTCAGGGAGAAAATTACATTTATACAGGGAGACTTCTTCGAAATTGAGGAAACTTTGAAAAAATATAAGCCACAAGTCATAGTGACGTCTCCCCCATTGGGCGGCCCATCGTATAAGAAACACGAAGTTTACAGT
>NW_026106990.1:0-589 GCF_025091365.1 Daktulosphaira vitifoliae
AGGATTTTTAGTATGTAATTATACATATCTTAATTCAACTTTTAAAAAAAAAAAATTTGGTTGGGAATTTTTTCCGCCATTCGCCAAAATTACTCCTTTATTGACTGGCCTAATAGTAACTTTTAAAATTTAATTTTTTTATAAGTAGAATATAAAAATGGTAGAGGAAAATGTCGATTAGTCAAGGCCTTCAGGTATCTTGGTAAAAAAATTTTCCTGAATAGCAATAGACTTGGTTTGATGTCTAGTTTACTGAAATAATTTTATCACGTAAATAGTAGGTTATCAATTATTTAATTATTATTAAATAGTACCATCAAATGGTGAATTTTAATGGGGAGTGGTTAAACTAGAGGCAGTTAAATATCTTTAACATTTTATTCGTATCAAATTACAGTATTATAAAATTTTTACAAGTATTGTTAAGAAATACAAATTACTTGTTTATAAAAATTAAGTGACAAAATCTGTAAAGTATTTAACTGCTCTAAGTTGGTCCATTTTATGGTAATTATGTTATAATAATATTACCTAATAAGATAGTTAAATATACATTCAATATACATTATAACAGATAAATTTACATGTA
>NW_026106991.1:0-589 GCF_025091365.1 Daktulosphaira vitifoliae
ATACTGATTTTGATTATTAATATGTTAAAAATAAGGAAAATGACATATTTAACCTATTTTTTTAATCATTTAAAGTTGATTTTTGTGAAAGTTAATAATAAAAAAGAAAATTAATTCATTTCCATAAATTTTAGCTCAATTGGTAAGTTTGAAATTGACATCATTAAATAGAGAATTAAAAAAATGGTATTTTTAAGATAAATATGCAGTCAGGAAATTTTATAATTACTATTTATTGTAAATTTATCAGAAAAGCTCAATATTTTTTGCATTTTTATCGTAATAGATAACTTAAATAGAAGTAATAGTAATCATTTCCTAATAACTTTTGGTATTTAAAAAGATTTACTCAATTGAGCGTATTATAAAATTTGATTATAATTGTAAAAATCCACTGTTAATTCAGGAGAAACTAACAATCATTTTTTTTTAGAAGTGATTTATATAGCAACATGTTACCAAAATATTTGGAATATCATAGACTAGTAGTAACACACACAAATAGAGTAAAAAATTATTAAATTACAAAGTAAAATGATTTAATTTTGTAATTGAAACCTATCATATCAAACTTGATTCGTCAATAAAT
>NW_026106992.1:0-589 GCF_025091365.1 Daktulosphaira vitifoliae
AAAAAAAATGGCTGATATTATTTTTAAATGATTTTATAATAGCCATACAGTTTTTTTAATTACACGAGATAAATATAGTTAAATATTTCGTATTATACACGAACAATCATGTAAGTTACCTGTACCTATTTATTTATTATACGCAGATTTGTACAACGCCTAACCGCGTTTTAAAACAATCACGGTTTTCAAGCAAAACTTTTTGTGCTTGAAAGAATTTCTAATATATGTGGTTATTTGTTATTTAATTATTTTCTACTCTCGATACTTATGCGATGTGTCGTTAGCCGTCATTTCCTAGGTGACCCACTACCGCATCAATAATAGCGATTTAAACATTTTTAAGGTAAAACGCCATTCTAGTGTGGTGCATCAACAAGTGATTTGTTTATAATAAACCACCGATTACTCCCAAAGTATATACAATATCGATTAAAAATGTTTGATTTCTTTATATGGAGAAAATCTCCATCTGTGAGAAAATGATCGTCGAGTTTAACGAAAAATGTAATTTTTTTGTAAAAATCACTGTTTAACATAAAATATTTTAATACTTTAAACGGCCATATTTTATTGAAAAATAAAAAAA
>NW_026106993.1:0-589 GCF_025091365.1 Daktulosphaira vitifoliae
AAATAATAATATATTATGGGAGATTTAGAGCGAGTGAAAGACATAACTTGACATTTAGAAATATTTAGCAACAAGCCCAGCGCCTCAAACCAAGTTGTAAACCGGTTTAAGTCATTCTGAAGTTTAATACAATCTTCCTGTGTATTGATTCGCAAAAAAAGCTTCATGTCATCTGCAAAACAAAGCAACTTGCAGTTGAGAAGAGTACGACTAATTCCATTTATAAAAAAAGAGAATAAAAGGGGAGACAGATTCCCCCCTTGAGGAACTCCCGATGAGGCCAAAAATAAGTCAGATTTAATACTATGTACTTTAACCCATTGGTATCTATTAAGAAGATAGGAGCGAAACCAACTTAAAAGGGGTTCACCAAACCCTGTTTTTTTAAGGACTGCAAGTAATACTTCATGGTTTATTGAATCGAATGCCTTTTTAAAGTCTGTGTATAAGACAACCTGTGATCGTTGCTGGAATGCATTAAAAACATAATTTGTAAATAAAAGATTACAAGTAGTAGATGAACGGCCCGGTAAAAAATCATGTTGTTCTTCAATAATTACTTTGCCAACGGAAGCTTGCAGTTTACTTA
>NW_026106994.1:0-589 GCF_025091365.1 Daktulosphaira vitifoliae
AAATCAGTAATCAGTAAAAATAAATTTTGAATAATTAAAAAAAATCATGTGTAATTTAAAGCGGCGAAAAAATAAATAAATCTATAATAAATCTATAATAAATAAATAAATAAATAAATATTAAATAAATAATTAAATTAGAGTTTAAAATAAATAAGTTTGGTTTCTACAATCTTAACTCTAAGTTTTTTTATTTATATGTTTTTGATCGAGTCCGTTAAGTAGTGAAATGTGTTTTTCGATGTTGTTTTTTCACATGTCATTTACAAGTGTATACATAGGTCATATGTACACATTGTGTTGTATTATCTTGATGTTATCAGTGTTTCTGTAATTGTTTAGTTTCCCGTGGTCGATCTAGTTCGATCAACCTAAAAAAAAATAAACAGACACACAATGCCAAATTACACTCGTGTCACAATCATGTTCAAAAGCCTACTACAATCTTGTCACATTAACTGACCAAGATCTACACACGTCTCCCCCTCTTTTTCCCGTGGGAAATCTTACGGAATGACCAAAATTTGTCCTCGTTAGATTTTATGATAGTAAATGGAAATTTCAAAAAAATGTGTTATATTTAAATATT
>NW_026106995.1:0-589 GCF_025091365.1 Daktulosphaira vitifoliae
AACTAATATTGTGCATATACTAATATATGATGCATTAATATCAGCAATAATTTTGAAAAGTAAATATCTATAAAAATACTGGTTTCAAAGTTGTTATCGACTAGCGATTTTCTATAAAATAAACTTAAAATATACATAATATTTTTAAAAAAATTGTATATTGAATAATTAAATTAAAAAAAAAAATTGTTTATAATATGTGTAACACCTTACCTCATTTGAGACTTTTAACATTTCGCGTAGTAAACTTTTTAATGGTCCATCATTCTACAAAATATTCAAGATTGTTGTTAATAAGACTACTTTAAAAATTGATAGATATTCAGAACTGTAACTAATTTTATATCAAACATATTTAATTATATAAAATTTTATAATGAGACAGAGTTGTATTTATGTTTTCATTTATCTATTTTTCATAAGAATTATATAAACTTTTATATAGTACGTAAGTTAAATATTTCAGTACAATTTTTACACAAATTTATTAGATATATATTATATTTATATAGACGATATTAACGAATTTCGATTAAATAGGAGAATAACGGAGTTTTAAAAATTTTTCAAAACTTCTTCACTAATTTAC
>NW_026106996.1:0-589 GCF_025091365.1 Daktulosphaira vitifoliae
GGTAAAAAAATAACGATATAACTGTGAGAATTTAAAAAAGTTTAAAAGAGCTATGTT
The DNA here is from genome assembly GCF_025091365.1 of Daktulosphaira vitifoliae. Classification (NCBI taxonomy): domain Eukaryota; kingdom Metazoa; phylum Arthropoda; class Insecta; order Hemiptera; family Phylloxeridae; genus Daktulosphaira; species Daktulosphaira vitifoliae. The sequence goes on from NW_026106996.1 coordinate 58, forward strand.
ACACCTTAAATTGTGTTATCACATAACATATATGATAGTATGTCGGTACCAAATTCGCCATATGGTGACTCGTCGCCTTGTCTACCAGTCAACCATTGTAAGGTCCAGTTGATTAGTTATAATCCGATCATTGATGTTCTGCCCAGGTCAGATTATTGAATTCTACAACACTTAATGTAAGTGGGGACGCCCAATTATAAAGTTTACTATTAATTACACTAATATTGTTATTATAGACAAATTCCTTTTGAGTTTCTTTATTTACTAAGTTTTTGGGGTTTCCTTTTATTCATATCCTAAGTCAATCAGGCCAACCGATATTTAGGAGCCTGTAGACGAACAAAAACAGAGCAACCATTAATGGCGTACGTCAGAAAGGGAACAGAATTCGCTCTCTGTAATGCATAGTGTGCGGTGGTCTTANTCGCTCTCTGTAATGCATAGTGTGCGGTGGTCTTATCACAATGTCAAGGGGGGGGAAACACCCGACGGCAACTTTTTGTCACATTAATAGGTAGACGGCTAATATCGA
>NW_026106997.1:0-589 GCF_025091365.1 Daktulosphaira vitifoliae
ATCTAATTTCTTATCATGGTATTTATGCCTAGTTTGTAATGTATACACACTATCATCATATGTATACACAGTAATCATGAACAAATGATAGTGTTTTCTGAACAAATATGTTTTTGGCACATAGAACGTTTGACACATTCACTCTTCATTTAAGAAACAATTTAAACTTCATATTTTAGACTCTTTTATCATAATTTTTATTTCAGCCACCTGATTATGATACCATATTTGACGATTCGTTTTTACAAGTTGTAAGTAGTATTAATAATGATATCAAATCATTAGTCTGTGGAAAAAATAAGAAATATATTAATCATTCGCTTTTAACTTATGATGACATAATGTTATTATCAAAATCTTTTAAAGATGATTATGAGTGTAGACAAAAAAANGTAAAGATGATTATGAGTGTAGACAAAAAAAAGAGTCAAGCTTAAATAAATTAAAAAAAAAATTAAAGTCTTTAGAGTGTTTTCACACATTTTTATGTTTTCAAATTTTAGAAGGGTTAAAAAATGATGTTAGGATAAAAGATTTAAATCCAAATCATACTTTCAAAATAAATTATCAACATGTAGGTTACTACATA
>NW_026106998.1:0-589 GCF_025091365.1 Daktulosphaira vitifoliae
TATTTTCGAAATATTTAGCGTATATCGTTAAATTTCAGTAAACAAATTTTTATTTAAATTATTGAACAAATTATTCACAAGTTATACGTTTTAACTTTGATGGGTTTATTCATACAAATGTATCTCCCTAGCTAAATGTTAATAAATTTAAATTATCTCTTCATAATTAGTTACGTTGCAATATAATATCATTATTCCCAAAAAGAATTACTTATTAAGAAAAAAACTTATTTTGAATCTATTCTTAATATTTAAGCATGCTTAGAAATATAATTTTTTACTTTTTGTTCAGCTAGCTTAATCGTTTTTTATATAAGTATTTTTAAAAAATAAAAGAACTGATATTAATTAATTTAGTTATTTTATTGTCTTGTATGACAAATTGTAAAACACATGAAATATTATCTCGTTTAGAATCCTCTCTATACTTGATATAAAGATATTTTTAATAGTCCTTATATTTTTTTAGTATGCNAAGATATTTTTAATAGTCCTTATATTTTTTTAGTATGCTTAAATAAAATATAAATACGGGATAGAATATGAGAATCAATCCCTAGGACACGTCACAAACTATTGGTTTATTAAT
>NW_026106999.1:0-588 GCF_025091365.1 Daktulosphaira vitifoliae
TTATTCATCAGATTCACTGGTTTTGTTTGAATAGTAAAATTTTTAAATTCTCGTTTATTATAGAAATATTTATTCATTATTAATATAAATTATCACTTTCAAGAAATGCAGAAAAAATTACCCGAATTATATAGGAAATGAATTACGTATAAAATAATTTCTAACCAATCCTAATTTTTAACTAAGATAATTTTGGATCATAAAATATCGAATTGTAATCACATTTATATAATAATACAATAAATTTTCCGATGTCCATATTTAAAATATATAAAATATCAAATAAAATTAATACATGATGCCTAAGCCCATTTAGAATAAATCGGTTGGGTTTTTAATTTATAGTAATTCAGAAACTGCCTTAGTAAAAATATAATAATAATAATTACAGTAAACTAAGTATGAAACTTGATTTAATAAAAATATATACTTCTTAAAAACATTGAATAATGGTTAAATTAAAGTTTAAAATACAACTTTATATGAACAGTAATTTTAAAATGAATTATAACTATAAGTATACGATGTATTGTTTAAAAAAGTACCATACCTTTTTAATAAATATTTGGATTATAAGACAAAAGGCAA
>NW_026107000.1:0-588 GCF_025091365.1 Daktulosphaira vitifoliae
ACAAAATGAAATAAGTAAAATAAGCATTTAAAGTATTATATTTTAGGATTTAACCCGTCATTTTCAAACCTACACTTGTTATGTCAGTTTATGTGCAAATACTGCTAAATTATTATTTTACCTGAAGAGTGTGGGAAGTGGAAAATGTACCAACTGATTTTTTCGCCTACAGTACTCATGAACTTTTTCGAAATTTCTAAGAAACCTAATCGGAATTTATCTCAATATTATGATCAAAATATTTTTAAAAATGCATAATTTCTTTTGTTTTTTTATTTTTTAACCAATAATTTCGTTAATATAATTGTAAAACCACCTACGCTAACTGTTCACTTTCCATTTTGCTCACTCAGATCTTAATATCCGGTTGTGTGTGTGTGTGTGCTATACCGATGTTGTTGCCCGTCAGATATATCTATTTATAATATTAAGTTGAACCTGTACGTGTATTTAGAGTACAACCACCCGACCGATTTATTATCACTTAAAACGTATTACAGACATAGTCGACGTTGTAATATGTTTTAATGGAAACAAACAGACGGTGAGTATTTTAAATGTATATAGGTTGATAAGTATAAATTATGC
>NW_026107001.1:0-588 GCF_025091365.1 Daktulosphaira vitifoliae
AAAAAAAAATCAACTAAAAATATTAACTGGATCAAAAGTTATTTAAGTTGTCAGTGAGTGGTGGGCCACCCTGTATATAAAGTGTTTAGAATCAAACAATTTTGTTGATTCATACATTTTTCATTAAGTTACAGCAATTTAAAGTTGAAAATATAAAATTAAAAATGTTATCACAATAATAACACGTTTTAAATTACGGCAGCCGATTGTACGTAGAAGATAAGTCGTCGGGACAAATTTTATTTTTTAATTTATAATACAAATCATAAGCTTTAATTTATTTTATGTTTAAAACATGCATTATTTCCGACACATTTTCAAAAGTAAATTTGAAAAAATTGAATTTTGTAAAAAATTACTATTTATAGAAAAATTTTCAGAGTAGCTCAATATTTTTTTTCATTTTTATCGTAATAGATAACTTAAATAGAAATAATAGTAATCATTTCCAAGTAACTTTTGGTGTTTAAAAAGATTCTGCAATTGAAATATTCAATAAATAATAAATATATAAATAATTTTAATGATTTACTTTAACTAAATAAACCAATCAAAACAAAGTTGTTAAAAAGATTGACTCAATTGAGC
>NW_026107002.1:0-211 GCF_025091365.1 Daktulosphaira vitifoliae
ATAACTTTTTTAAAAATGAACATATCAATATAATTTTTTTTTATATAGATGCATGATATCATTACCTTTCATTTGGTATATATTTTTGTTATATCTGATCCTTTAACTGTCCACAGGTTGGGATTTAAAATGACAACTTTTTCACAAAAAATTTACTTTTTCAACTTAAATTTTGAAAGTGTTCCGGAAAGTCTGACACTTTTATATATAT
>NW_026107002.1:232-588 GCF_025091365.1 Daktulosphaira vitifoliae
TCTGACACTTTTATATATGTATTAAATTAAAGCTAATGTAATCTACTTTATCATGGAAAAAAAAAATTTCGGACTTTATTTTGTCTTCATGGTGAAAATGGCTACCAAATGCTATTATTGTGTGAAAATTCTCTATTTTATTTTTTACATTTTTAACATTATAATGCTATAACTTATTGAAAAGCGTATGGATCAACACAATTTTTTTATGTAAATAATATTTATATCCCTTTTTCATTCGACATACTTTATCTTAATCAGAATATTAATAACGAACTAGCAAATCATGTAGCTTTTGGAATAATCCACAAATTTTTTAAAATAAAACACTATCTAAAGATTTGCATCGAAGCGTT
>NW_026107003.1:0-588 GCF_025091365.1 Daktulosphaira vitifoliae
AAGTCGTCACCTCTTAAATATAATTATAATATCATAAAATGTTATACATAAACACTATTATCTGTGTCTGACCAATGAATATTGTTAACTATTATATTCTGAATCAGCATTAAAAACTTAACAAAAAAATAGCTTACCCAATAAATTAAATTTATTCTGAAAAATCTATTGTTTAATTGAACTATACAATTTTTTTTTTTGCAGAAATATGAGAAATGTTAAAAAGTTGAGTGAACAAGAGTTGGAACGTATGCCTAAGAGTTCCTGGCATGATGAGTATAAATCTAGTGCTTGGATTTTTGTTGGTGGTTTACCTTACGACCTTTCTGAAGGCGATATTATGGCAATTTTTTCACAGTAATTTTTGTTTTGATAAATATTACCTGAAGTATCATAATTAAGTTTAAGGATTATTAAACTTAGACATTACAAAAGAATTATATTTCATTATATTAAATATAATAATAATTCTATCAGATTTCTTTAAATCTAAAATTTGCCTAGAATATATTAAGTATATACTTTTTAATTCAAAACATTTGATTCTACTAATAATTTTTAAAATAAACAACTATTATTTTTTAATAA
>NW_026107004.1:0-588 GCF_025091365.1 Daktulosphaira vitifoliae
GAAATTAAAAATAGAAAATTCATTTTACATGAATACATAAATATCAGTAAACCTAAACAGGCTACACAGACAATATTATCCAATGATGAATGGTCTTCTTGTTCATGTACGCTACTCAGCTTTCTTTAACAAACTTATTTCTTGACCAGTAAGACAATGTAATCCCAAATAAAAATTATAATTTGGTTCATAATTTACATTTTATATAAATAAATTATTAAAACCTCTAGTAACATCTACACTTTGAAACAGATTATATACAAATACAAATATGAAATAGTTGATATTTTTATTATTAATTAAGTCTCTGATTCAACCAAGAAATATAAATTAATTAATTAATGTACAGAATTTCTTATATAATTCTTATTTCAAAATTGTGGTTTTAATAATAATACATATATGAAAATGAGTAATTTGAATTATAATTATGATGTAGTCCTTCTATTTGATCTTTTAGCTGAAGAAAATTCATTCAATACTTATGAGAAATCTGAACAAACAATAATACCTGTACTTAATGACACCATGATGGGTACATCCAACACTGAAATTTTCTCTCAATGGCGCCTTACAATACCCTTAGAC
>NW_026107005.1:0-588 GCF_025091365.1 Daktulosphaira vitifoliae
AAAAGTGATTTTAATCACTGTCAGATATCACTATACTTGATCCAACTATGCTACGTCAGCACTGTACCTCAATCCTCCTGTGCTGAGTTTTTTTTATTTGTCTCTAATAAAAAAAAAAGTTGTATATAATATTTTTTAAAACTTTTTGATAAGTTGATAACAACTTAATAATAAGTACTTAATTCCCTAAGAAGCCTTACCCTATTTTAACATTTTTAACACTTGTAAATAATAACAATTTTTTCAATAATCAGTGTTGTTCTTATATCGTTATATATACTTTGTTTTAACATAGTTATTTTGATATATTTCGGGGAACATATTTCATTGCCTTAATTCCAACTACTTGGGGTAGGCCACCCTTATCCTAAACTTCCACTTATAAATGCATACGTGTGTATGTGTGAGTTTATTTATTTATAGTATCATTTAATTGTAGTGTATATTAAGATACAACCTATAGAGTAGGTAATTGATTTGACACTATATAGTTTAAACCCAACTAAACGCTAAATTGTACATTCCCACACAACAATCATATTATGTCAATTGCCACCGGAATTTCTGGTAAACTTTTTCTTTTTCTTT
>NW_026107006.1:0-180 GCF_025091365.1 Daktulosphaira vitifoliae
ACTTATAATTTAAGAAAAACAACGTGTTTACACATAAAAACACTTTGATAGTCAAAAAAATTTCAGAGTGGACGAAAAAGTAATTCATCATCAAACGACGTTCTAAGTAAGAATAAACATAAAATTTAAGAAAAACAACGTGTTTACACATAAAAACACTTTGATAGTCAAAAAAATTTC
>NW_026107006.1:353-588 GCF_025091365.1 Daktulosphaira vitifoliae
TAAAGTGGACGAAAAAGTGAAACATCATTAAACAAAGATCTAAATGAGAATAAACTTAAAATTTAAGAAAAACAACATGTTTACACATAAATAGACTTTGAAAGTCGATAAAATTTTAAAGTGGAGGAAAAAGTGATACATGATTAAACTACGTTCTAAGTAAGAATAAACTTAAAATTGAAGAAAAACAACGTGTTAACACATAAAACAATTTGATAGTCAAAAAAATTTCTGA
>NW_026107007.1:0-588 GCF_025091365.1 Daktulosphaira vitifoliae
TTAAAAATTCAAATGCCATTTACTATTGAATTAAAAACTCAAACATTTTATTAAATTAAAAATATGTGTTACCATTTAAAACAACAAAGTGGATACCCTTACCAGGCATAAGGGATGAACTTAAAAAGTATTACATAGTTAATAATTCAAGAATAATGTGTAACTAAAGATAATAATAAAAAAAAAATTTTTAATTATTATTATTCTGTAATTAATNAAAATGTATAAATTATTATTATTGTGTAAGTAATTGAGTGGGTTATGATAAAAAAATCACTCTGTATTGTTTCTGTTGGATAGGGAAATTGTTGTGTTTATTCTTTGATATTATTATTCCTTAAATTTAAGTTTTATTTTAATTTAATTTAATTAAATTTAGTTAAGTAAATCTCGTTGTTGTTGCCTCACCACTACCACAACACATTTAGTATTATAACNCACCACTACCACAACACATTTAGTATTATAACAATTCTAAAAAAACATTAAATAATCCATCGTTGTCCTTATTAATTTAATTGTTAATTTAATAGTTTAATTTAATTATAATTATTATATTAATTTTATTGATTTTAACAAAACAAAGAT
>NW_026107008.1:0-587 GCF_025091365.1 Daktulosphaira vitifoliae
TCAATTACAGTTTTAAATTGTATATAGTTTGTATAAATTTACAAAATTTTATTTTACTAGGAAATAAAAAATAATATTCAACATTTCAAAAATGGTGAACTTACAGATTTGGAGAAAATTAGTCAATTACTTATTTCTATAAGCAATAATGACGATATTTTAGTTATTAATTCTGACATGAATGGTAAATATATTTAATAATTTAGTTTTTCTATAGTTAATCTTTAATTAATATAAAATTAATTTAAACTATAGGTGTTAATGAAAAAGTCAAAATAATTGACAACATGTTTGTAATGGCTGAAGAAAACGCAATAGCAATTGTAGATAGTCGAAAAAAAATTGAAAACATTTTTAAGGAATGTCAACAATGGTTTACTGAAACAGAAGTTTTAATTTCAGATGATGTTCGTATCTCCAGTTTAAAAGCTATAGAAGATCAGCTCCAGAAAGTAATGATTAAGAATTATCTTAGAGTAAAAAATTAAAGAATTAATATGAATTATTACAATTACAACTTATAAAATAATAATGTTTTTTAAACACAAAAAATTATACGTTTATTTATAACAAAATTTGATTTTTTT
>NW_026107009.1:0-587 GCF_025091365.1 Daktulosphaira vitifoliae
ATCGTAATAAATAAATAATAATTTCTAATTAACTTTTGGTGTTTAAAAAGATTCTACAATGGAAATATTTAGAATTTAATTAATTTTAATGATTATATATCTAAAAAAATTGTTAAAAAGATTTACTCAATTGAGCTTATTATAAAATTTGATTATAATTGTAAAAATTCATCGTTAAATTCAGTTGAAACTAAAAATCATTTTTTTTTCAATTTATAATTTATATAGCAACATGTTACAAAAAAATTTGTAATATTATAGACTGGTAGTATGACACACAAATAGAGTTAAAAAATGAATAAATTACAAAGTAAAATTATTTACTTTTGTAATTGAATACTTTTATCATATCAAATCTAGTTTGACAATAAATACTTTAAGAATATTAGAAATTAATGATTTTAATTGTTTGTATGGAAAAAGCTGCTTATGCTACTTTTTATTTAAATAAGGAATATTTTTTCGATTTTTTAGAGTAATAACTTAAACTAATCATTAACTTAAATATTTGACGTATCGTTGAAAAAAGTAGGTCTAGTGAGGGTTGGCAAAATAAATCGTAGCCACAAAAAGAACCACATAATAAA
>NW_026107010.1:0-587 GCF_025091365.1 Daktulosphaira vitifoliae
ACATTTTGTGATTGAGTTACTATTAAAGAAATTAAATTATCTCTGGCGGGATGTGGATAAAAGGGTTCATTAAAAATAGATCTGAACTAAACTTACTAATAGTCATGAACTGCTAGAACATTTGCGTGAAAGAATACAATAGAAAACTAACTATATATTTTAGGAAAATTGAAATTCATACTTAATACTAATATCATACTTTAAGAATATCTGTTGACAAAGACTTATTTGATACTTTTATTTAACTATACTATTGATCCATACTAAATAAGAGTTTTAATTCGTCCTAAAATTAGGTTCGACACGAATACAGAACTTCTTGGGTACATTCTTAATGACACATCTTACAATAGTGATTTTAATCACTGTTAAATTTAAATCTAATCAGGTTTACCATTTCGCTGAAACTTGTGTATAGGCACATCTAGAATAAAATTTCAGTGGGTGTTATTATTATTTTCTTACCCTAAATAATATTTTTATATAAGAACACACATATATGCTACATTTTTGGTGAGGTCAATATCTCATAGCTAATAGTTGCACCTATACAACTATATGTATTAGATTTTTTGAATATACTTCAC
>NW_026107011.1:0-587 GCF_025091365.1 Daktulosphaira vitifoliae
ATTTATGGTATTCAGTTTCAAATCTATCATATAAATAAACTTTAAAGTAGACTTAAAAATAATGAAAGTATTTGTATTGAAACTATGGTAGCACATGTTAATTACGTACTGTTAATACAAAATAGAACAATTTCATAAAAGCTTATACAAAATAATAATGTTAAACAAATAAATAATTGGTTATAATGCTATAACTTTTTGAAAGATCTATGGACCAATATAATTCTTTTTTTTATGGATGTATGATGTCTTTAATTATCATTTGGTATATTTTTTTATAAATCTGACCCTAAATCTGCATACAGGAGGGNTGGTATATTTTTTTATAAATCTGACCCTAAATCTGCATACAGGAGGGAATTCAATATGACATCTTTTTTACAAAAAATGTACTTTTTCAATTTAACTTTTGAAAGTGTTCCGAAAATAGTGACAATAATAACTATGAATATTTATTGTGAAATTTGTAATACTAATAAAATACTATTTAATATTCAAGACGAATCTGTGTTGTAAATTCCTGTAATGATTAAATACACTTATCATTAAAACTATATCAATATAGGTGAAGTATTTTTTCTTATTAT
>NW_026107012.1:0-587 GCF_025091365.1 Daktulosphaira vitifoliae
ACATTACCCCCACCATCGAGAGACCACGCCCACTCCCCTCCCCCGCGACAGGTGGGTGGGTGAAGGGGTGAGGCGGGGGGGGCTAGAATCCCCTAAATTATCCTACTTACAATATATATTATTTTGGTAGAATGTTTTCAATTCTGAAATTAACATTTTGCTTGACATACTTCAAACAAGTAACGAGGAGAATTTAATAAATGAGTTAGTAATTTTTTTACGAAGAAAAATTTTTATAGAAGGACAAGATTCTAATAATATAAATAGTACATCATTAATCTTATAATGTATTATTTAAGACTTCAATCAATCAATCACNCTTATAATGTATTATTTAAGACTTCAATCAATCAATCACACAAAATGAAATGTATACCAATAAAAATAATATATATATATACAGAGTGATTTTTTTATCATAACCCGCTCAATTACTTACAGAATAATAATAATTTAAACATTTTTTTTTTTTATTATCTTTAGTTACACATTATTCTTGAATTTTGAACTATGTAATACTTTTTAAGTTCATCCCTTATGCCTTGGAGGGGGGTAAACTTTGTTTTTTTAAATGGTAACACATATTT
>NW_026107013.1:0-587 GCF_025091365.1 Daktulosphaira vitifoliae
TCACACACGGCCGGCACAGCCACTTTTATAACAAAAATTGCGGATCTACAAGTAAAGTTTACGGCTGTTATCTTAGAGAATGTGTACTGTGACGTACTCCTGAGACACGACTTTCTAACAGAACAGGAAGTCTCCTGGGACTACGCTGCATGTACAATTCACTTGGGCGCGACGCGACGCACTACAGCTTGTTGGAAAGNCATACAATTTGGACCCGGCACACTATTATACCGCACCGGGTTTTAGCTTCGATTGTATGTTGAAGTACACCAGGGTGAAGCTGGCCCGTTTCGCTGCGTTACAGTGTCGGCGTGATCGGGCTCTACGGGGCCACGAAACGTCGGCACGAGCGCAGTGTCCCTAGCTCGGGGAATCGGGCGCGTCCTCAGGTTGCGGATAGAGGAACGGCCTGCAGATATGCAGGTTAGCCGCGAAATAAGCAGTCCATTAATTTGGACTGACGAATNCATTTGGACTGACGAATAAGCGGTCGCGGACAGCGAGCACCTCGTTCGCTCGTTAACCCTGCAGATATGCAGGGTAGCCGTGATATAAGCCACTTAAAGTGGACGAATAAGCGGTAGCGA
>NW_026107014.1:0-586 GCF_025091365.1 Daktulosphaira vitifoliae
CCCAGCTCTCTCCATTTTACCCTACTTATATTTGTATGTATTCATAATTATTTTTATAAATAAATAATATATATAATTCTTAATATTATCTATAATTATTAGATATTTTATTATTAATATATAAAATTAATTATATCCTTAGGTATTACATACATATTATATTAATGTAAAAATAAAATAAAATTGTATATAGTTTATTAATAAACAATAATAGTAAGTAATAAATATATTTTTATTTTTATTTACCCTTGAAATTTTGAAAATTAATGTTATTTAAAATGCATTGAATAATTTAATTTCAAGTAATTTTGGTTGTGCATATAAAAATGTAAACAAAAATTATATGCATTTTTGACTCGAGATCTTTATCATGTCCAATCAAAAACACGTATTAGATATTTCAATTATCATTAGCCTATTATATCTTTTGTAAAAATAGAGTAAGTAAATTAATAAATTTAATTAATTTCAAATGCAAATCAAATTTTTAGTTGTTTTTTTTTGTTTTATTCATTTGAATGATTCTGAAAGTAGTTTCACTTCATTTGTGCGTACTTATAACATCCAATTTTGTTCTTTACCAATA
>NW_026107015.1:0-586 GCF_025091365.1 Daktulosphaira vitifoliae
ATGTGAACACGCGTTGTATGTTTCTCGTTAAAAATTACTCGTATAAAATTGCGATAAACAGTTGACAACTTTTATTGGCTAGGGGTTGGTTCTACAATCATAAATAAATTCTACAATTTCCACAAAAAACTTGTATGCATTTGATTCTTATATGATAAATGATCTTAAAAGTTCGATGAACTTACGGCATTAGTGACTTCAGTCAACGTTTACAATTCTAAAACTATATTTTCGATGGTGCGTCATTTTAAAAAATGATTATTCAAAAACACGAAGGTATTTTCGAGAAATACCTCGAAAAATTTTTTTTATTTATCTGAAAAATTGCGCTACTTTATGTTTAAAAATCATTGTCGTTTATTTGACGTTTCTTTTTAGCCTTAAAATAACATAAATTATTTGTATACGGAACACACTTGCTGTGAGAAAAATACAATTTTTTTAAGGGCCGTTAAAACAAAAAAGAACTACTAATAAAAGCGCACAAATAGAAAACAAGAACTATTACCGTTTTTAAGGTATTACATATAAATTCATTTTATAAGATGGACAAGAAGGTTTCTTATTGCCGCTGCGTGCCCATTAC
>NW_026107016.1:0-586 GCF_025091365.1 Daktulosphaira vitifoliae
AAAAAAAAACAGCATTATGACATTCAATACAAAATGTTTTTTTTTCAATTGTGACTTTAAGAATAACGAAGAAAGCTTTACATTTTTAATATTGCTTGACTCATATAATATCCACCCTTATGGACTGCCGACACGTTAGCATTGTTATTTTTTTACACTACAGGCGTATGTAGACATAAGAAAAACTCTTAAGATCATTTTTATACCCAGAGCACTTCTTTCTTATAACGGAGGCGGCAATCCCCTTTCAATTTTTATTTAATTTTCCTAAACGCATTAAACCTCTCTGAACGAGTGTTTTTTTAACCCCAACAGTGTTGTTTTCATTCACTAACCCTTCCGCGCGCTATTATCATAATAACAAAATTATTTTGAATTACAAACGGAAAATACACGCCTAATCATAAATATAAACGGCTTATTTGCATCGTGATTTGCCGTCGACGACGACACTATGATGTGGGTTTTCAATAACACAAACAAACATTGGAGGCGTTCTGATGTTAATTTGGAATCTACAATCACCAAGGTGCCAATTTATTCCGCCCAAATAGCACGCAACGGGTGTCGCTCTGTACACGTTTCT
>NW_026107017.1:0-586 GCF_025091365.1 Daktulosphaira vitifoliae
TACAAGTCCATTTTAGTCACCTCATACAATAGGAAGGATAATTGATGGCATATTCTAACCCCTATCATCAGGTTCCCATTTAAGATAATTAAATTTAAGGATTTTTACTCCCTAAAGGGATGAAAATAAAATTATTAAATACGTATTATTATAGTTTTTTTAAACCGAATATTTTGTCACTTTAAATAATAATATTTTCTAAAGTTTCTAAGAAAATTAGTATCTTACCAGATTTTCATCACCTGTATACAATTTCAGATGTAAATTATTTGTTATATTATAGACAGGGAATGGAACATAACTAAAAATATACTATTTACGATTACACTATTTTGTACTCGTCATTTTTTTTTTTTAATGGCGTTTATAGTTTTGAAGTTTCGAAGTGAGAACAGTGCTTCCAACATCTACAAATTATAAACGACATTAGCAACAAAATAATAATACAAAATGTTCCAAAGATTAAATAAGTTAAATTTTTCTCAAATTATTTTTTAGCCTTTTCTAGGATCATCTATAAACATAAAATTTATTTTAAGTCATTTTAACTAAAAATGAAAAGTCTGAAAGAATTAATATTCAGAAC
>NW_026107018.1:0-586 GCF_025091365.1 Daktulosphaira vitifoliae
TTTTTTTTTCCTTTTTGAAATAAGGTTGACGTTGTATCACATCCACTTATTGCATGATAAAATAGTATTTTATTGATATATGAAGGATTATTTTTTTGTCTAAATTCAGTACTAAATATATTATTTTCTTCATTACCGGAGCTTGCTTTTAAAAAAAATATATTATTATCACTAGGAGTTAGTGATGAGAAGTACTAATAAATCAATATCTTCACCAAACACGATAATTTTAGGATGATAACTAGACACATTAATTGCAGTGTTAACAATTAATGTGTCAGCATCATCATTTGCTATTTTAACAACAAGTTCATTGCATACTAATTTAGTTTTAAGCATTTCAATAAATCGAATTTTATTATTATTATTTGATGAAAAATTGTCCTTTAAAACAGGAACAACCATATGGCTTTCAAAAAATACATCAGCACATTTTTTATCTAACATTCGACGTTGCCGCTGTGAACTTTTTATACTTCTTACATTATTCTGATAACTATCAAATACAACAATTACATCAGTACCAAAGTGTTTTTTTAAATAAGTAACATAAGATTCACAAATTAATTCAAATGTTTGATACATT
>NW_026107019.1:0-586 GCF_025091365.1 Daktulosphaira vitifoliae
CTATGAATGGCTGTGAAAAATGGCGAGATGGCAAAATTGTAACCAGGTGAATGCAACTATACACTATAGAGGTTAATAATTAACCTAGTTACTCGACTACTTGATTATCTGATTCAAATATAAATAAGGGAAATAAGGTTTGGAAATATTGAAATGAATAGTTATACACGAGTAAGTATACAATAATCGAATTTTTATTCAAAATATATTAATATTTAAATAATTATATTTTTTAAGGGGAATGATCGAGACGTACATCGTAATTTAAAATAGAGAGGTCCTGTGACAGCGAAGAAGACTTCGATAGAATTATTGATTAAGATGACTCGTCGAATGAACCCATTTTAATAAATAATTAATGGATTTTAATATAAGTAGTTTTAAGCAATTTTTAGAATATAAGATTATATATTAGTAATAAGTATATAAAAGTAACACGATTGTCCCNCTAATAAGTATATAAAAGTAACACGATTGTCCCTACTAATCCTTGTATCCAAAAGGTGGTAATTTTTAAACCGAATCGTGTCTAGATTTTTAAAATGTAACTCTAAGGAATTAATCGGATTTATTGAATATTTTCTAC
>NW_026107020.1:0-585 GCF_025091365.1 Daktulosphaira vitifoliae
TTTTTTTTAATTTCCTAACAAACTATAGAAAAACTGTCAAAAATGTAATTTAGATAAGGCATTAAACATCAAAACCTTTATACAAATTAAATATTTCCACTTAAGAATAATGCACAATATTCTATTGCTTCAAATATTAATTAAAATAAAACCTCTTCTGTAAAACATATTTTAGGCGTTTTAAATTTGATCAAAATGATGACTTAATGTTAAAAGCTCCCCTTAAAACAGTTTTCAGTGAATTTAAACAAAACAAAAAATTTATTTCTTTTAGTTTGAACTAGCATTGATTCGACTAAGTGTTAGATCAATGCGAATATATTTGAGTACCTCATGTCAGTATATGAGTTCGGTAGAGTGCGTTTAGTGAACTAACCTTATACCAGAATAGAGCTTGACACTATTGTTTCTTTGGTCATTTTTATCAATTTTGGACGTATTCTAGACACTTTGAAATACAAATAGGTAATTAGTACTATTAAGCTATACTCTACTGGGAATAAAATCAATTATTCAGGGAAAACACACAGCAGTTCGTAATGAAATCTAAGCTTAACTTGTGGAATGGTGGTTTAAACAATAACA
>NW_026107021.1:0-585 GCF_025091365.1 Daktulosphaira vitifoliae
CACTGATTTCACTTCTCCAATCAAAAAACCGTTTTGTTATCGGGCCAAGTGAACTATCTGTTTTCATATAGTCTGTGATAAGCTTATCAGTTATTAACGAAACGTCCCTTAAGAATTGTTGCACAATGTAGTCAAGTCATTATAAAATATATTTTTATTGTAGATTACCTTAAATTTATTTAGCATTATACTAAAAATAATATAAATCATGTCTAAAAAAAAGTTATTTTTTCATTTTAAAATGGTAATGGTGAGGAGGGCCATTACTGAGTCCTGTTAAATCAATATTATAGATATTCGACGGATTATAATTTTCATATCTCCAAGAAAAAATATTCCTAGTATGAAACGAAAAACAAAAAAGTTTTACGATATTGATTATACATAACTTGCTCAATATTTTTCTAAGTTATAACTGTCAACCCTATATAAAGATAATTATTATTACTAATTAAGCAAGAGTATGTTTAGGAAGAGAAACACTAAAAGACATTCTTACTTAATTAAAACGAGCTATAATTTATCTCGAAAGAAATTTTCTTTATAAGGTTAAATGAAATAAAAAAATCAAAATATTAATTCCTA
>NW_026107022.1:0-585 GCF_025091365.1 Daktulosphaira vitifoliae
ACTTCCTTCTTTGACATACTTTTGTTTTTAAATCGGACAATTTCACTTAATACAGGGTGGGTAAAAAAATTAAAAATGCTTATAGAAAATAGAACTTTTCCAACTTATTTTTCATTAAAATATATTTATTCATACGTAACCTAATAATTAAACATAAATATTTGTTATATTAATTAGAAGAATTTTGTTATTATTTTTGCTATATGCGAAACTCTGGTTACATATTTGAAATTGCAAACAAAGGTTTAGAAAAATATATTCTGGTCTCTAATGAAAATTCCTTGTATACCAGTAAATTTATTTATAAAAACAAATAATTTTTTTTTAAGTATTGCTCAAGACTTCTAACTTTTGTGTATATGTGTTTGCCATAACAGTGTTAATTATTTTATAATTTTTATAATTTCTCCGAAAAATTATAATACTAAATTATTAGATATCAATTTCATACTATTTTTAAATGCTGTAATTACATATTGCAATTATAAATCATAAAATTTGTAATCAGGACATAAATAAGTAAATATGGGTTCATGTTGCTTTTGGAATAAACCACCAATTTTCTTAAATTAAAAACTAACTACA
>NW_026107023.1:0-585 GCF_025091365.1 Daktulosphaira vitifoliae
GGTAAAAAGCGTAGGAAGAGTATCAGAAGGTTTTTAGGTAAGAGTAGGAGTGCACCAAGGTTTTGCTTTAAGCCCTTACTTATTCTCTATAGTGATGGATAAAAGTACTAGAGAAATACAAGAAGAGGTGCCGTGGTGTATGTTGTTTGCTGACGACATAGTGTTAATAGGAGAAAATAAGGAGGAAATTAATCAACAGCTACAGGTGTGGACATCAGCTCTTAAAGAAAAAGGTTTAAGATTAAGTAGAAGTAGATAGAGTATAAAGAGTACGAGTTTGACAAAGGAGAACACGAGGTAAGTGAAATGAGGAGATTAGTGAAAATAGGCGCAGTCGTGATTGGAGAGGTAGAAAGTTTTAAGTATTTAGGGTCAGTTGTGCAATAGAGTAGTGGTATGGACGAGGATGTAGGATACAGAATTAAGTGCGGGTGATTGAAGTGGGGAAAAGCGTCTGGCGTCTTATGTAATAAAAGAATTTCAATGAAGCTGAAAGGTAAATTCTACAAGACTGCAGTGAGGCCAGCTATGATTTATGTTATTGAAAGCGATATGAAGACAGCTGATGTGAGCGTAGAGGATGTG
>NW_026107024.1:0-585 GCF_025091365.1 Daktulosphaira vitifoliae
AAAAATTGAAAAAATTTCCCTTGTTCCCCGTAAATAGGGGAAACCTCCAAAAAAATTACAAATTTAAAAATCGCTAATTTTTGAAATTTTTTTTCTTAAAACTGCCATAACTTTTTCAAAAATAAACAAATCAATATAATTTTTTTTTAAAGATGCATAATGTCTTTACCTATCATTTGTTATATTTTTTTATAAATCTGACCCTTTATCACAGTAAAGGATGAATTCAAATTTTTTTTCAACTTAACTTTTGAAAGTGTTCCGGAAAGTCTGACACTTTTATATATATCTTATATTAAAGGTAATGTAATTTACTTTATTATGGAAAAAAAAATGTCGGACTTTATTTTGTCTTCATGGTGAAAATAGCTACCAAATGCTATGTTTGTGTGAAAATTCTCGATTTTATATATAAATTTTTTATTTTAAAATGTAATAACTTTTTAAAACATATATGGATCAATACAATTTTTTCATGAAAAGTAGTATTTATATACATCTTTCATTCGACATACTTTATCTTAATCAGGATATAAATAAAGAAATAGCAGATCATGTAGCTTTTGGAATAATTAACCAATTTTT
>NW_026107025.1:0-585 GCF_025091365.1 Daktulosphaira vitifoliae
AAAACAAAAAGAAAACTTTTTACTTAAAAAACTTATTAAAAAAATTAGGAAAGTAATAATGAATTATTTTACTTGGAAAATCAAAAAGGAGGAAATTTTAACTATATAAATTTTTTTTAATTTATAATCAGGAAATTTATGTGATAGATATTGATAGCTCTTGTCGATTAAGTTTGAATTTTAGCAATTACTTAAACAAATATTTATTACTAAGTTTTAAAATCAAATATCCATTTAAAATTATTTGAATTAATAAATACCATAGAAACTAGTAGGAGTAGATATAAAGTTTTTTTTAAATATAAGCTGTTGTGCATTCAGACAATATAAACATGTTAATGGTTTTTCTCGTAAATCCATTAAATGTTTTTCAACCAATGATTATAATTTATCGAGACAAGTCTGAATGACTTGGTGGTTTTGAACTTTTCTATAAACGACAAAAGTACTCACAAAACTCATTGGAGCATCCGCTTTTTTACAGATAAAAAGAAGTCGGCGCTAAGTGCATTTGAAACTAATCGGTTCCAAGAAAAATAATAATTCAATATGACGCCCGTTTTACAACATTTGAATTCAAATTAC
>NW_026107026.1:0-585 GCF_025091365.1 Daktulosphaira vitifoliae
TGCAAATGGCAGCCAAGCAGAACAAAAAATAGGAGTTATTTTTGCTTTTGGAATAATCTACCAATTTCTTAAAAATAAACACTATCTACAAATTTGCATTGAAGCGTTTCTTATGATAGTGATAAAAATCACTGTCAGATATCTAAACTTGTCCCAACTATGCCACGACTCCACTATGCTACTGTTTTTTTAAATAACATTGAGCACATAAAAAAATTATTTTATCTTAATACTATACCCTTTACTTAAAAATTAAACATCGTGAAATTACTTTTTCTCCACGTTCTTAAATTCTGAAAAATTTCAACAATCACAAGCCATAAAGTAAATGACAAAATAAAGACAAGATGATCAATTATATCACTATTTTAGTTATTAGTTACGGCTTAAGTATACATTTTTTAAAAATTTTGATTTATGATCACTATTTGTCTGTTCTATTCTGTCTTATTATAGAATGTAAACACTAAATTGCCTTTTGCTTTTTATTGCGTTAATGAAGTTGCTAGTTATCATTGAGGGTGTTTCTACACAATGCACTTGAAATTATTGGATTCTACTTCCCTCTCATCTATTGAAAAAAAA
>NW_026107027.1:0-585 GCF_025091365.1 Daktulosphaira vitifoliae
AACTACAAGTTTAAACTTGTCAAGCTATTAATTCCTTTGCCTTGTGTTACATTTACCGACAATCTGCGGGAAACTGACAAGTGACCAATAATTGTACAAGTAAAGTGTTCCAACGGCTTGACAAGTATACACAAGTGACAAATATTTGGCAAGTACACCAGTCATGGGAATCCGGCTTTACACGATGATACTTTATTTTTTTGTGTTTGTGTATTAAACTGTGCAATTCTATAACTATTATTTGTTTGATAAATACCATTTTGTGATTTTTATAATAATTTTCAAAAATGCTGAAAATTACATAATAAAATGTTTTTACACATATATAATTGAATGAAATATGTTTAAAAAATAATTACACTTTCCCGGTTTGTTTTAAATTTAAAATTACTTTAAAAAATTATTAATAATGATGATAAGGTGACAGATTTTTCTATCTTCCTATTAAAAGAACGGGTCATTATTTTAAAGTTGTTTTTTTTGAGAAAGTTTATAATGAAAAATAATTAATTTAACCATAACTTTTAGTCAAGCTTGCAAGTTTGAAATTGCCATCATTAAATAGAAAAAAATAATATTGTTCAG
>NW_026107028.1:0-585 GCF_025091365.1 Daktulosphaira vitifoliae
ATAAACCCAGCACTTCAAACCAGATTTTAAATCGGTTTAAATCGTGCTGAAGATTAATACATTCCTCAGGTGAATTGATTTCCATGAAGAGCTTCATGTCGTCAGCAAAACAAAGCAACTTGCATTTCTGTAAGGTACGGCTGACTCCATTTACAAGAAGGGAAAATAAAAGGGGCGACCCCTTGAGGAACTCCCGATGAGGCCAAAAATAAATTGGATCTAGTGCCATGTACTTTTACCCATTGATATTTAATGAGGAGATATGAGTGAAACCAAGATAAAAGAGTTTCACCGAAACCTATAGTTTTAAGGACTGTAATCAACACGTTATGATTTATGGAGTCGAACGCCTTTTTGAAGTTAATATATATGACATCAACCTGCGATCGCTGTTGGAATGCATTAAAAACATAATTTGTAAAGACAATATTGCAGGTAGTGGTAGAACGTCCCTGAAAAAAGCCATGTTGTTCTTCAATAATTACTTTGTTGGCGGAAGTTTAAAGTTTACTAAAAATAATTTTTTCAAAAATTTTAGAGACATGTGATTGTATAAAAATTGGCCTGTAATTTGAAATAACTGAG
>NW_026107029.1:0-585 GCF_025091365.1 Daktulosphaira vitifoliae
TAAATATTTTATTGAGTTCCAGGAAGTTTCAATGAACAAATTACTTTTAAATAAATTCCTATCTATACCAGACTTATAACCTATAGCGATTGATGATTGTAATTTTATATGAATATAAAAAGATAATTTTACAGTGTCTATTAAAGTTTCTCTGTAGTTAATTAGTTCAAAATAGTTATCTTTTTCATCAACCCATACATACATAGCGGCATTAAAACTTTGAATTAAATGTTCTTCGCATCTTATCCATTTAATAGCTGAACATTTTGTAAAGAGTGTTTTTACAGAATCTTTATTTAAAATGATATCAAAGAAAAATAGATTTTGTGGTGTATATAAATTGTCTATATTATTTCCTACTACTTTGAAATTTTCTTCGATATTCATATCAAGAATTATCAATTTTGAATAAATTTCATCAATTAATTCAATTTGTTCATATTTATTGCTTGATTTAAAACCTTTAAGCAATTTTTTAATCTCTTTCGTCGTATTAAAATTTTTATTTTTATATTTTTTGGAGTAAACTTTTATTTGATCTTTAATAAATATGATAACTTTTGAAATGTCCACAGCATTTAATCT
>NW_026107030.1:0-585 GCF_025091365.1 Daktulosphaira vitifoliae
AATTTAAGTAATTCATTTTAAATGTTACCATAAGTTTCAGTAGTCTAAAAACTGAACTTCAACATTCATATAATGAAAAAACTATTGTTTTGGCATAGAATTTAATTTAAAATAGTCGATAAATCTTTGATTAAGAAGCAACACACCTATATAATTTTTGTTAATTTTATTGGTGAGGAAAAATAGTTTTCTATGTAATTTAAAGTACTTGTGATGTTTTTTCATTATTTGATTACAGCGATACTTATTGATTTTATAAAAAATTTTGAGATCTTATTCAAATACCTGGGAAATATTAGATATTATATTACTAACGCATTTTGACCAAAATGTAAGATAGGCGGGTTTGCTTCTTAAGCGATCAAATGTAACANGTAAGATAGGCGGGTTTGCTTCTTAAGCGATCAAATGTAACATAATGTATAATATAACTTGTTGTAAATAAATCAAGTAATTTATTAAAAAAATTGTGCAGTTAAAACTGATAAAGATTACAAACGAAGGATGTATTGATTGTAATTTATATGTATTTCTTAATATTTTAAATGCATCATATGGTGTAGGTAACACAATTTTAAATAGTCA
>NW_026107031.1:0-585 GCF_025091365.1 Daktulosphaira vitifoliae
TATTAATTTCAAATATTCTATCAAAAATATAAAAATTGTATTTTTGTATTGTTTACACAAGGGATCCTAATAATCCAATGGCATTTTAGCTCTTGATTACTGAAAATTAAATAAATGGCCTATAAAAAAATGTATTGTATACAAATGTTACAATCAAATTAATTTCATAACAATAGTGTAAATTGGGAAAACTATTATTTTGGATTTATCATTTAGTATCAAATAAATATAATTATCAATATTTACAAAAAGGCATATGGTAATTTTCTAGTAGCTCAATTAAATTTTAAAAATACGGCTCTGGTTTGAATTCTACTCGCTGAAGGTTAATGTCAGAAGTGGTGGTACTTCCAGNACATATGGTAATTTTCTAGTAGCTCAATTAAATTTTAAAAATACGGCTCTGGTTTGAATTCTAATCGCTGAAGGTTAATGTCAGAAGTGGTGGTACTTCCAGTATAATGAAACAACTTAATCCGTTTCTTGGCTTAAAAATCTTGAGGTCATAGTTTTGTTGTTCACTATACAGGACAGTATTGTCATCTTGTGGCGTTCCTAAGTGATGAGAGTTCATTGAATGATTAA
>NW_026107032.1:0-585 GCF_025091365.1 Daktulosphaira vitifoliae
CGGTTAACAAATATTTCTGGAACATTTTCAAAAATTGATAAAGCTTAACTTGTGTGCAAAAATTGCTTTTTTGAATCTCAAATTTAATGAAAATTTTTGTTAAATTAAAGGAAAATAGTTAAGGTTTAACACGGCCGCCGGGGTTGACGGCCGGTTATAGAAAGTGTACCGGAAATCATGTGAAAAAAAGACGCACGGTACGGGGTTTGAACCCGTGACCCAAGGCATCGTAAAGACAAACCTTACCACTAGGCCACCGTGTACTTATGATTCAGATTCCGCTACACTTTCATTTAGGTTGATAACGTGATGTGCGGCTGAGGGAAACACGGTACCGTGNCGTGATGTGCGGCTGAGGGAAACACGGTACCGTGTCAGGTTTCAATATAAAAAAAAAAATTATATTTATTTGTTAATATATCAATAGATTATGGTAGTTGTAAGTACAAAAAACTATTTTTTTTTACATATATTACATTTTTTGTTTATTTTCGGTGGCTATACAGGGTGGCCCACCACTCACTGACAACTTAAATAACTTTTGATCCAGTTAATATTTTTAGCAGATTTTTTTTTAAATAATAG
>NW_026107033.1:0-584 GCF_025091365.1 Daktulosphaira vitifoliae
AAGGCGGAATACCCCTTGACGATAACTTTAGATAAAAAAAAAAAACCAAACCTAATGGAATTACCAAATGTGTTGATGTTTGATTTTTATGATAACAAAACTGTGGATGATAGCAATGTGCTATTATTATTATATCTATCAAAAATTTTGATGCGTTCGTTTGATTGAAATTAAAATTTGTGATTGTGTAGTTATTTTAATAAGTAATTTATCAATAAAAAAATATTATTAATAAACAGTAATATTGTTTATAAATCATAATACTTTTAATCGTCATGAATAAAGATAAATTATGTATTTGTGGTAAAATTAAGGCAGATTTAAACCAAAACAAATGGCTAAGATACCTAAATTCATGTAGCAGAAAAAGAAAATCTACCAGTACAACAACCAGCAACATAAAAAAGTTCTTGTCATCGACGAATTAATTCTCCACAACAAATCTGTGTAATGTATAATATTTAACTGACTGATATTTAACTAATGAATAAAATAGTATATTAATAACAATAGAATGAATTATTTTAAACTATGTAAATTTTTTTTATCTTTATTGGTTAATTCACACATTTGTTATTTTTATT
>NW_026107034.1:0-584 GCF_025091365.1 Daktulosphaira vitifoliae
CACTTTGGATAGATTCCAAAACTCGATGAGCCATCGTTTTAACGATTCAATTAACATCAAAAGTGTAAACGTCCAACAAAAAATATAATATCATATAGATGATCTTTATAATGGTGATAAAAACTTAGTTATTTGTTATTTGTGGTTGAGATTTTATCATGTCATGGCTATCTACAATTTATTTAGTAGTATAGCGATACGTATTACAACAGTATCGTTTTGACAATAATTTTTATGAAACGATTAATTTTTATTTTGATAACTTTTTATGATTATTAAGCAATCTAAAACATATATATTCATTTGTTTAAATTAAATGCTTTTGTATATTGTAATATTAAGAACTTACCGAAAATTTATAACTATAGTAATATATACAGAGAGTGTTCAGTAAGGTAATAGTTCAGTTGTTATTAACAATAAGACTAATAGAAATCTGTTTCCTTACTTACTAATACTCTATATATTTAAAACAAGTATTGTTAATTTATATCTATAGGGGATTAGTAAGGAAATGTAACGGTTTCAATTGATCTCATTGTTTGTAATAATTTACCAGTTTCATTACTTTGTGAACACCCTGA
>NW_026107035.1:0-584 GCF_025091365.1 Daktulosphaira vitifoliae
AATCAAAGATATTACCCTCAAAAATTGAAAATTTTTCCCTCGTTCCCCGTAAATGAGGGAAACCTACAAAAAAATTACAAATTTAAAAATCGCTAATTTTCGAAATTTTTTCAATTTTTTTACTTAAAACTGCAATAACTTTTTCAAAAATGAACAAATCAATAAAAAACTTTTTATAGATGCATGATGTCTTTAACTATCATTTGGTATATTTTTTTTATAAATCTGGCTCTTTACCTGCATACAGGGGGATTCCAAATGACAACTTTTTCACAAAAATTTTACTTTTATAACTTAACTTTTGAAAGTGTTTCGGAAAGTCTGACACTTCTATATATTTTAAATTAAAGCTAATTAAATGTATATTGTTATGGAAAAAAAAATTTTGCACTTTATTTTACCTTGATGGTTAAAATGGCTACCAAATGCTATTTTTGTGTGAAAATTCTCGATTTTATTTTTTTAGTATTTAACTTTATAATGCTATAACTTATTGAAAAGTGTATGGATTTTTTTATGAGAAATAATATTTGTACCCCTTTTTCATTCGACATACTTTTTCTTAAACAGGATATAAATAAGGA
>NW_026107036.1:0-239 GCF_025091365.1 Daktulosphaira vitifoliae
TAAATTTTAAGTTTATTCTTACTTAGAACGTCGTTTGATGATGTTTCACTTTTTCGTCCACTCTGAAATTTTTTTGACTATAAAAGTGTTTTTATGTGTAAACATGTTGTTTTCTTAAATTTTAAGTTGATTTTCATTTAGATCTTTGTTTAATGATGTTTCACTTTTCGTTCCACTTTAAAATTTTATCGACTTTCAAAGTCTATTTATGTGTAAACATGTTGTTTTTCTTAAATTTT
>NW_026107036.1:481-584 GCF_025091365.1 Daktulosphaira vitifoliae
TCTTTTTATGTGTAAACACGTAGTTTTTCTTAAATTATAAGTTTATTCTTACTTAGAACGTCGTTTGATGATGTTTCACTTTTTCGTCCACATTAAAATTTTT
>NW_026107037.1:0-584 GCF_025091365.1 Daktulosphaira vitifoliae
CCCCTGTTGGTCGGGGTTAGAATAGACCATCGGTTGTTCCTGCCTGTCGTAAAAGGCGACTAAAAGGGACTTGTAGTAGGGAGGCAGCTACTACAATATTGGGTGTAGGTTCATCAGCTACACGCCACCCAGATACGGGAAACTGTATAACTGATAGCTGCACTGCGATACGGAAGGCAACGGGAAACCACCGTATTAATATCCTAAGTAACAGCAATCAACATGTCTTCTTCTCAAGTATAAAATTCCGGAGGTAAAATAGTCCCCCGTTCGGATCACCGGGTAGGGACTACAAGAGAGGTAAGAAGTGTTAAGGATGTGAAGGAATATAAACGAATAGCAACTTGGAATGTAAGGACTTCATTACAATGTGGGAAAAATTGGAGAATCTGAAAATATAAATGGACAAGATGAAAATCGATATTCTTGGAATATCAGAAATGAGATCATTTCCAAAGTCAGGAGACTTTTGGAGCGGAGACCATAGAATAATATATACAGGAGCATCAGAGAAGAAACCTGGCACAGGAGGAGTAGGGATTATAATGAATAAAACCCTAGGAAAAAAAGTTAAAGGCTATATA
>NW_026107038.1:0-584 GCF_025091365.1 Daktulosphaira vitifoliae
ACATTTCATAAAGCTTAATTTGTCAGTAGCTGTGTATTTCAAAATCTCAGATTTGAAAAAAAATAATTGTTTGCTTACCCTGAAACGTAAATCCGTTGTAGTGAGCCGAGTACATGTTGGATGAGTACGATGATGTGGCCACGAAATTTATCACAGATATCACTCGTTTAACAGTTCGATCACACTGAAAACCGGTTGATGATTATTAATTAACTGTGAGAAAAAAAATTGCAATATTTTCCAACTCTATGACTTGTTCACGGGCGTAACTTGTAACGGAATACGCACGCGCGCATAGTCCGGCTACTGTTTTCCGATAGTCGCACAGAAAACCGTCGCCTTCGTATCAATTGGCATAGACCACACGCAGACACGGCGAGTTACACAAATAATAATTATCGCAACGTAAACGTCCATATTTTTTTCGCAGGGGCACCTTCGGGACCCCTTACGCGAAACGCTCGTGCCCGCTATTGGTCCTCCGGTTCGAAATGGGTGTCAACCCACGTGGTCCCCTTGCGTGCACCGCACATGCCCTGTTTTCAATGTGCACGCATCACCATATACACACACACACACACACA
>NW_026107039.1:0-584 GCF_025091365.1 Daktulosphaira vitifoliae
CTTCGTGGTTTAAACGGACATCAATCATGTATGTTTTTTATGTAAAAATTTAAAAACACATAATAATTCATTAAATTGTTTTTAAAAAAGGTATTTTGATAGTGTTCTCAATAAATTAGAGTTAACTGCATTGACGTGTTAAAAAAGGGGGCAAGAGGATAAAATCTCTCTAAATTTTTATTCGAAAAAAAAATTTTATTTTAATTTTGTACGTTTTTAAATTCATGAAAAAAAGGTTGGTCTAATACACCCCATCCCACAAAAAAAAATAGTTTAATATGAAATTGTTTTTTTGCACATTGTTATCTTCAACACGTTTGCCATAAAATTTTTTTTTTTAATTTCTCTGTAAAAATTACAATACTAAATTATTTAATATCAATTTCATACTATATTTAATTAGTAATAGCTATAATAAGTGATTTTAATTATTAACCATCTTTGACTATCAACATGTGAAAAAAGGGCCTCCACCTATTGTAGCATGCACAATTTGGGAAATAGAAGGATATCAAATTGATCATTATTACACAATACTTTTGTTGTATTTAAAATTAAAAATGTCGCCTTTTGGTCAAATAATA
>NW_026107040.1:0-584 GCF_025091365.1 Daktulosphaira vitifoliae
TTTAATAAAATGTAAAAAAATTAATTATTGAGATATAGCTATAGACCTAACGTATAACTATTATTAAAAAAAAAAAATCAGTTAAAAATATTAACTGGATCAAAAGTTATTTAAGTTGTCAGTGAGTGGTGGGCCACCCTGTATATATAATATTGATAATACGCACGCATGTACGGACACGAAAACCAAAAATAAAATTATACAGTAATAGTGTTGCCAGCGTGTGGTGAGCGGGGTAGGGTGAATGTCTTACGACAGTCTAGTCTCAAGGTCATAGACGACGGGATATGCTCGAATACTAACACGTGGCGCGTGGAGAGTTACAAACAAACATACATACAGGTAAAACTAATACAAGCGAGTTAAAATAGAGTTTTGATGTTAAGAGACATCTAATTATATCAATTAAATCGTTATCATCACCAGATTCTATAAATTAAAAACTCAGCATAATTAATTGATTTTTATATAATTTTTCATGCTTTTGTTGCTGCAGGTACATTTACATGGATTGTTTTTAATATTTTAAATGTCTAGTATGAAATTATAAAACATTAAAGCGAAAAAAAAATGACACGCTGATC
>NW_026107041.1:0-584 GCF_025091365.1 Daktulosphaira vitifoliae
ACATACACTAAATAAAATATTATGATACAAAGAAGTAGCCCTAAAATTTGTTATCTTTATATATTCATGTTTATTATATTGATCTAAAACTTGGTTTATAATTTATTTGTTTTTTATTACTAGTTTCTATTTAGAATGTTATTTTATCTATAGATCTTATCCAATTATTAGTATGTTAGTGACAAAATAAATGGAATATCTTTTTAGTAAGATAAATTTTATGCGAATATTGTTCAGTTATATTTGGAAACATAATATTATTACCAANTTATGCGAATATTGTTCAGTTATATTTGGAAACATAATATTATTACCAAGATTTAATATTAATCATATTTTTAAAAAATGTTATATTTGTGTACGGATTTTCGTTAATTTATGACAAAATTACACTAGTTGTGTATGAAAGTATATGTATTATATTGACATTTTTGGATCATTTCTTACAGTGCAGTCAAAAGTATTAGTACTTGATATTTAATGTTCTTTTCGGATTATTACTTTATATGTAATACATTTATTTTATAATTTAAGTTCCGCGTTTGAATATTTCTATCAAATATAATTCAATTTCTAAACAAACA
>NW_026107042.1:0-584 GCF_025091365.1 Daktulosphaira vitifoliae
TGATCGTCACAAGTTCGTTGTTTTGTGGTTTTTCTATGTTTTTATCCATATAGTTCCCACGAGAAGTCGAGAAATAAAGGTACGTCACAGCAGAGCTCGATACTGTGATGAGGCTGTATACTCTATGGAGCGCCAGGTGCCATAGAGGATCCCAATGGTCACTTTACCTTTCGGCTAACTACCCTGTGATAAGTTAGCAACCCTTTCACTTGGTATGGCTGGGTTAGGAGGGCCTATTCGCTGTTAGCAAGCAGGTATNAGGGCCTATTCGCTGTTAGCAAGCAGGTATGCCCATGCCTACCGGTCCCAACTAATCAAAGTCATGACCGGCTAAGAGCAGTGGTATGTGTTGCCACCCCCACTGAAATAACTAGGGTCCGCGGGGTTGTTAGGCCCGTAATCCTTGCGGATTCCCTTGCGGGGAACTTAAAATTTAAGAAAAACAACATGTTTACACATAAAGACACTTTGAAAGTCGACGAAAAAGTGAAACATCAATAAAGAAAGATCTAAATGAAAAACAACTTAAAATTTCAGAAAAACAACATGTTTACACATAAAGACACTTTGAAAGTCGAAAAAAT
>NW_026107043.1:0-583 GCF_025091365.1 Daktulosphaira vitifoliae
AAGTTGATTTAGAAAAGTATATTTTTATTTCTGATAAAAGTTCCTTGTAGTTAGTGTATAAAACTTATAACTTTGTTATAAATAACAAACATTTTTTATTGAAAAGTATTTCATGAAGCCCTTTAAATTTTTATACGCGTTAAAAGAAAAGAAAAAGTAGTGATTTTAACCATTGTCAGATATCATCTATACTTGTCCCAACTATGCCGCGACCACACTGTGCTACCATTTTTTTTTAATAAAAATTAACTTCTTTGGTATGCATCTGAATTTATTACCAAACATTTTTTTGACAATAAATAACTATTATTTAATATTTAAAACATTTTATATCTTGTTGAAACAATTTTATAAACTTAATAGTCACTAAATGATTTATAAATGTATTTTATTTTTGGTAAAACAAAAAATAGAAAATATAAGCACAATCTGGGTTCTAGAAGGAGCTTAGCCCATCTAATTCTATTGTTGCCCCCAAAATGATGAAAATTACATGTAAATGTATATGAAAATATTTTTAAGTTAGATCACCCAAATATTTTGTTCAAACAGCACTGATGACTATGGCTAGATTAATTTTTTT
>NW_026107044.1:0-583 GCF_025091365.1 Daktulosphaira vitifoliae
CGACGCGATGTCCGGCGTGATCCTCGGGCGTCAAAAGGTTAGCAGCGTAGATGACAACAGTGCGCGAGTGCAGATCGGTTTGTTGACGTCACTTTGACAACGAAAAGAAGACTACGGTATCATTAACGGCGGGACGTCGTCGGCCGTGCGGCACTTGCTGGACTTTGCACCGCGGCGTAAAACGATGCGGGGCTGTGTCAATCACAATAAAAATTTGTTATATATATATAATTGATGATACGCGCGCGTCTACGGATTGGAAAATATTGTTGTCACGAGTTGTGAGCGGGATGGGGTGAATGCGTTACGACCGTCTAGTCTCAAGGCCGTAGACACGTGTCGCGTGGAAAGTTACAAACATCCCACAACTCACAAAAAACAACACATAACATACAAATGAAACTAATATAAGCGTGTTAAAAAGAAATGATTAAGGTTTCTCTTATAGAGATATTATAAATGACCCACCTGGTAAGTATAGGCATAGATTAAATACACATAAATAGGCCACGGCATTCAGACAATTGGCAACCGATTTTTTGTTAATTTATAAACGTAAAGATAGCGCTATATATCCTCTCGG
>NW_026107045.1:0-583 GCF_025091365.1 Daktulosphaira vitifoliae
ATTCGATCTGAAATTAATAAATGCGGTTCTCACGAAAACCGTGTCCGAATGTGTATAAGGACTAATATTTTATTATTATTGTGCCTCGTTACTGACCACGTGTATATTATCCTTTCCCCGTACGTTACACTGTAGCGATATCTATTACTGTGGTGCTAATAAGCGTCAGGCATTTTTACTACTAGGTAATTACCACACAGTATGTCGCATGTTACCTGCGTTATGTAAATACTTCCTTTAAAATTTATACACCATTCAAACTGGATAATAATAATGACAAGTCGATTATATCAGTATAAATGAATAGGACGGTTTTTTTAGTATCACGTCCTGTTGAGATATTTCAATTATTACTTGAAAAATTAACTTACCACTCAATGAGACCCTTTCCACGCAGTCACGTACATCCGCTTGAAATGCACACCTACCATTTTGAGACCGTCCAAGTTGATTTTTCGAC
Source organism: Daktulosphaira vitifoliae (assembly GCF_025091365.1). Classification (NCBI taxonomy): domain Eukaryota; kingdom Metazoa; phylum Arthropoda; class Insecta; order Hemiptera; family Phylloxeridae; genus Daktulosphaira; species Daktulosphaira vitifoliae. Next base: position 461 of record NW_026107045.1, read on the forward strand.
TATTTTCAATAAATTCACTCGATAATAAACCTCAGTAAACAAGACTTGTTATTGTAATTTTTTTTTAATTTTATAGACCTCTGGTAGTATTTGTATTTAATATTGTTGTGCGTAGGACTGGCA
>NW_026107046.1:0-583 GCF_025091365.1 Daktulosphaira vitifoliae
AAGAAGACAATCGTTATACTCATCAGTATGCATCTTTGGAATACAGGCAGCAATTATTTGCTGCCTCTGGATTTATTTACTGAAACTTGCGCCCATTAACGATGTTGCAGCCGTTGAAGTGTCGTTATATACACGGTTTTGAGTGGGAATTTATGGGTAGAAATTATAGGACCGATCGTATGTATATTAGTCTTTGGATTTATTAAATCCGCATGTACCAATGTAAAACTAGATAGACGAGAGGAAAAGTTTAACGAAAACGTATAGTGGCATTAGAGTAGGGGTTGAGAGCGTGAAAAGGGTTGAACAACGTTGTAGCGTGTATAAGAGTAATTATGCGTAATGATACTATTAAAAGAAGAGAAGGTAAAGATAATGTGAACAAGAAGCGTGAATTACACACATGCATGTGCGTATTTTGCCCGTAAAGGACAACAATATTGTTTTACAAGAGACTAATGTGTCATGAAGATATCACAATCTTTTAACCATATGCACGTGTTTATGTATGTCGTATTCAATTTACGTCAACAATATTTAGCTAGAGAATTTCAACACGCCTCTAATATGTTTTTAAAACCAA
>NW_026107047.1:0-583 GCF_025091365.1 Daktulosphaira vitifoliae
GCTTATGTTTATTATGTGACATATAAAAGGATTGCGAGGAGACCGAATATAATCGTTAGCAATGCATGCACAAAAAAAAATATTAGATTTTTAAAAGAAATAGTATAATATTTGACAATTAAAAATAGTTAAATTATCCTAATGTATGTAGCCAAAACGTTGTCAAAAACTTGCATACATTTACAATAGGTGCCTTAATTTAAGTTAAACATGCATGCTAGAATAATTAATGCATATAAATTGAATACATACAAAAAAAAAACACATAGTGACCATCTCATAAAAATCAGTGTCCAGTAATTTATAATGAAAAACATACATTTAGGGCATGTTGAAGTTGGCTGACTTGCGCCTATTGCGGGACGTTTCAAGTTATTTAAGATTTATCTTAGTCTAAGGGTAACGGCTGTTTAAAGTGACCTAGATCTAGTGCTGCAACAAATCAAGTTTACCATTAATGAATAAATTGGTGATAAAATGTGCTTGTCGAATGTAATGTTAAAAAAAAATGTCTAGCAGTATTAACTGGCTGGCTCTATTAGTAACAATTACAATTTTATGAGTAATGTGTATTTAATGAAGT
>NW_026107048.1:0-583 GCF_025091365.1 Daktulosphaira vitifoliae
GGACGAGGCACAGTAAAAAGAACGTATTATGTAGAATACACACGCCGCGTGTAATATTGATCCGAATTTCGGTCTTTGTGCGCTCTACTCGGGGACATTAAATCTACTGGAAACTCGTACATTGTTACACGCGTTCAGTACGCACCTACGGCATATACTCCAAGGTATTGTTATTACATTATGCCATTGTCGTTATTCATTCTTATTACCGTCTGTAATTACCGTCAATAACTGCGCACAACAGAAGATGGGTCAAAGAATGCACTTTGATTTTCGTACGGACCCAAGTGCAATAGTTCCAATGGCCCGGCGAACGGCGTGTGTCGGAACGCGATAACAATATTTTTTTCGTACCTTCCGATCGGCGACTCGGCGCACCGATAAAACGCTGTTTAAATTATAATTAGAAGCTTTTTTTTTAATTTTCGTCGATAAAACATCTCGAACGGCTCCAGGATAAACGTCCGTTAATAATAATAACAGAGGAACATTCGCAGCGGCAGCCTTTTGCGCGCGCACACGTTCCAGATCTCACGTGTCAGATAACGCAGATTGTTTCCCGTTGTTTTGCGTTGACCGAACC
>NW_026107049.1:0-583 GCF_025091365.1 Daktulosphaira vitifoliae
GGACATGGACGCGAAAAAATGAAATAGAAGTTCCTGTACCTATTAACGGTACAGTTGGTAAAAAATTAGGAGATATCATTCGACCGTGTATTAAAAACAATACTAATATTATACAATGTTATACTCACTATCTGAATGTTATTGAAAGCGTTGGTTTAACATTTGTAGACAGATTTTGTTTGTATCAAATTGAATATTGGGATAGAATTTCAGTTATGTCTAAAAATATAGATTATTCAGAAAACTTTAGTTTGTTTAATATTAAACCAAATATTTTAGTACTTCACTCGATTGTAAAAAATACTTATCAACTATTATTTAATATATATGCTGCATTTAGACGATATCATATATCTACTCTACCTCTTGATTGTGTTATAAATCTCAAGGTGAATATGTTTAATATTATTAATGGGAATAATGCATTCGTTCAAAAACTTAGAGAACAATTTTTAAATTGTCGGGAATTAATGAAATCAAAACTAAATTATGCTGTATTAGACAATATTGAGAACTGGGAATGGGATATTACTTCTGATAACAAACCTGATGACACTGTATTAATGACTACACAATACAAAAA
>NW_026107050.1:0-583 GCF_025091365.1 Daktulosphaira vitifoliae
CTGCTATTTCCTTATTAATATCCTGATTAAGATAATGTAAGTCGAATGAAAATGGGATATAAATATTATTTCTCATAACAAAATTGTGTTGATACACTCACCTTTCAAAAAGTTACAGCATTATAAAGTTAAAGAAATGTAAAATACAAAATCGAGAATTTTCACACAAAAATAGCATTTGGTAGCCATTTTCACCATGAAAACAAAACCGAAATGTTTTTTTCCATGATAAAGTATATTACATTAGCTTTAATTTTAGATATATATAAAATTGTCAGACNAATGTTTTTTTCCATGATAAAGTATATTACATTAGCTTTAATTTTAGATATATATAAAATTGTCAGACTTTCCAGAACATTTTTATAAGTTAAGTTGAAAAAGTTAATTATTTGTGAAAAAGTTGTCATTTTAAGTCCATCCCTGTAGGCAGGAAAAGGGTCAGATTTAAAAAAAAAATATATCAAATGATAGGTAATAATATCAAGCATCTATAAAAAATTTTTATATTGCTTTGTTCATTTTTGAAAAAGTTATAGCTGTTTTAAATTAAAAAAATTGAAAAAATTTTGAAAATTAGCGA
>NW_026107051.1:0-583 GCF_025091365.1 Daktulosphaira vitifoliae
TGACCTGAATCCTAGTACAGTTGGTTAGTAGGGATATCCAAGTGAGACGGAGTTGGTTGGCTATGATGACAATTGGCGATATACGGGTCGTTGAATAAAACAAGTTAAGTTATAAATAATATAAATAAAATGAAAGTAATAATATTGAAAACTATGTCTATAACGGCCACTCAAACACAACTGCCCTTTGTTAGTTCGACGTCAGTAGCTCCGGACTACAGACGAGTAGAATTGTCACATCAGCATCTCCCTCTATGCTAATTAATATATATTACGAATTAAATAAATAGAAATAAAACGTGTGTAATATAAGTGGTAAGAACATAGTAATAAATGTTCTTACATTACTCTCTCCCCTATTAAAGGTTCGACTNGTCTTTGTTTTGGCGAGTTCTCGTCGGAATAAATTGCCAACGACGCGATAGTATCCAATTTAGACGGGCAGCCAGAGCACAAAGCTATCCGGGAGAAGGTCGAAAACGGAAACAACGCTATACGGCATACAACCGACCCGGAAGCCGGCTGTTTTATTCCGGCGCAAAAGAGGTGCAGCGGTTCCCTTTCGCCGAGACCCGAAAGAGGC
>NW_026107052.1:0-583 GCF_025091365.1 Daktulosphaira vitifoliae
TTTTTCAAAAATGAACATATCAATATAAATCTTTTTTATATAGGTGCATAATATCATTACCTTTCATTTGGTATATTTTTTCTATAAATTTAACCCTTAACCTGCCTACAAGGGGGGATTTAAAATGACAACTTTTTCACAAAAAATTAATTTTTTTAACTTAAATTTTGAAAATGTTCCGGAAGGTCTGACACTTTTATATATATCTTAAATTAAAGCTAATGTAATATGCTTTATCATGAAAAAAAAAAATTTCGGACTTTATCTTATCTTCATGGTGAAAATGGCTACCGAATGCTATTTTTGTGTGAAAATTTTCGATTTTGTATTTTCCATTTTTAACTTTATTATGCTATAACTTTTTGAAAAATGTATGAATCATTACAATTTTTTTANTGAAAAATGTATGAATCATTACAATTTTTTTATGAGTAGTAGTATTTATATAGATCTTTCATTCGACATACTGTTTTTTTAAATCGGACCATTTCCCTAAATACATGGGGGATTCAAAACATAAAAATGCATATAGAAAGTAGAACTTTTTCAACGTAACTTTTGAAAGTGTTCCGGAAGGTCTGAC
>NW_026107053.1:0-583 GCF_025091365.1 Daktulosphaira vitifoliae
AATGTAGTCGCCACTCGCGAGAAGAAATTTCTTATATTAAAATTATTTAACTATGTTTTAGTTATTAGGTTTGATGAAAAGCTGAGAAGGTATTTTTTTGTGACTATCATTTATTTCTCTGCTCTAACTTGACTTACTTTTTTCAACGATACGTCAAATGATTACAATTCGTATCTAGTTGAAGATATTACACTCAAAAATTGAAAAAAAATTTCAATTTATCAATTAAACAGTTAGTTATTCCATGTTCTCCATAAAGACAATTAAAATCATTCATTTTAAATGTTTAGAAAGTATTAATTGACGAATCAAGTTTGATATGATAGGTTAAAACTACAAAATTAAATCATTTTACTTTGTAATTTAATAAATTTTATACTGTATTTGTGTGTACTATAACTAGACTATAATATTCCAAATTTTTTGGTAACATGTTGCTATATAAATAATTTCTAAAAAAAAAAATGATTGTTAGTTTCTCCTGAANAAAAAAAAATGATTGTTAGTTTCTCCTGAATTAATAATGTTAAAACTTTGTTTTAATTCTTTTAGTTAAATTAAATCATTAAAATTAATTAACTTC
>NW_026107054.1:0-582 GCF_025091365.1 Daktulosphaira vitifoliae
AAAAAATTTAATATTTGCGATAAAAATCACCTTCTATAAGGATGTTTTTTGTACTTAAAACTGCCATAACTTTTTTAAATATTAACAAATCAAAATAATATTTTTTTAATATGAAACCTTAGGTATTTTCCTTTCGTTTGATATCATTTTTTTTTGAAAATCTAACACTTATTCTGCTCACAAGGGGGATTTAAAATAGAAACTTTTTTACAAAATCTAACTTTTTTAACTTGACTTTTGAAAATGTTCCGGAAATACTGCGTTCTTTAAATATATATCAAATTAAAGCTTATGTCATGTACTATAGAATTAAAAAAAAAAAATTTGTCCCGACGACCTATCTTCTATGCGCAAATGCCTACAGTATTCAAAAATATGCAATTTTTTTTTTAAATTCAGGGTTATGTATTTTATTTTATTTTAAAATATTGTAGTGAATCAAAAAAAGGAAAAAATAATATAAAAAACTTTACATGTATTAATGATGTTATTTTAAGGGGTTATGAGTACGAGGGTCTGTAAGAAAGATAGAAGATGATAGAAAAATAAAGTGATCTTTATTTTATTAATATAGGATTTATT
>NW_026107055.1:0-582 GCF_025091365.1 Daktulosphaira vitifoliae
TACCAATTTATTCACACATATTTGATTATAAATGTTAGTAACACTTAAAATGAGCCAAAATTTGTTTAAATCGATAAGTTTTTAAAAAATAAAGTATTTTATTTGGACAGAATGGAATGTTTCTATACGTAGTACATTTTTATGCTTAACGTTCTATTCCACTAATTTGTCATTTACCTAGAACTAATAGATAATCGATAACCAAATTTCATTACAATTAATATAACGTTGTATATATGCAGTCGGAATATCAATGATTTTTAATGAGAGGTTACAAAAAAATAAACACTGCGAGTTAAAAAGCGCATTATTTAAAAGTGTAGAAATCTGTGTTAGAACGTTATTTAAGCGATAAAATTTAAGAATAGGTTGTAATGATACAGTTGAGGTAAGATATTGTAAAATGAAATAAGTATTGTAAATACATAATGTGCGACAACATCGAATGGGATTTTTTGGTTCGATTTGAGTAGAGGCGGCGCTGGAAATATGTAGCTGTGAGTCAGAAGGTACATGAGAGTTGGTTATGTTTTTCAATGAACGCATTTTTTCTTCTTCTCTCTAATATAAATTAAAAATTAA
>NW_026107056.1:0-582 GCF_025091365.1 Daktulosphaira vitifoliae
TAATAATAATATTGACTGTTGAATAATTTAATTATTTAAATAAAAAATAATCATATTCTATAAACAAATTTATTGTATGTTTATATATATACATATTTATAATTATTACACATCTGTAGTTAAAAGTTAACTATTTAAAATGTATTGATTCTAAGAGAATCAATCTAAAAAGAGAAATTACATTTAACGTAATTAAAATTTCAATTTTCAAACAATCTTTATTAATTTTTTAAATAATTTATCACTTATGGTGTCATATTGGAAGCTATAGCATTTTTTCCATATGAAATAATACCCAACACAATATTGAAATGTTACTATTCAATTAAAAAAATAAAATAAAAAAAAACTTTAAATGAATATTACACATTGAACTGAATAGTTGAATAGTGGTGTATGGTTTGTGAAATAAATATATATTTTTGTTATATACATTAAATGTATAACAAATTTTGTTATATACTAAGATTTACTAATCTTCTTTGTCAATATGTCGAGTTCACATGAAAATGTTTGCGGTTGCGGTCGATCGTTTATCGATAATGACGAATTAAGATTGCTTTATAAATTGAATCTGGGTCA
>NW_026107057.1:0-582 GCF_025091365.1 Daktulosphaira vitifoliae
ATAAACAAATATGACCATCATGATCAGGCCGAAATGAAAAATATTACTCCATCATGAAATTGACGGGAACGGTAAAATTCATAATAATTGACAACATGAGGTTGTGCCAACAGGTGTGTAGATGACGAAAAGAAAAGTTCTGTTTAATATGATTTTTGAACATTACGGTGATTTTTTCACGCTTGATCACACACAGGAGAGGATACTTGACAGTGTGACCGTTGACAGATGTGGTATTAAGGATTGGTAGGTTATGATAAGGTCACAGGTGGTAGGAAACGTCTATTTATTAATAATTATGTGTATATGTGTAACACTGAATCTACAGATGTATGACGCGCACTGTTTGAATAGTTACCTGTGACCTTATACTCATGAACATTTTATTACGTTCAAGTGAAATACAAAATTAAAATTTTTTTTTATAAAAAATTGGCTATTTAAGCTAACTCAAATTTATAAACGGTAGCACAGTGGGGTCGAGGCACAGTGTAGAAAAATCATAGATGGGACAAGTATAGATAATATTTGACAGTGATTAAAATCACTATCATAAGAAACGCTTTGATGCAAATCTGTAGA
>NW_026107058.1:0-582 GCF_025091365.1 Daktulosphaira vitifoliae
TACATTCCAAACCACCGATCTTCAAAGAAATTTAACAATTCATAAAATTGCACAATTTAAAATAATATTGTAACTTACCGCGTTTCATCAGTTGTGCATAATGTGTGAGTTGACGTGCTGAAGCTCCCGCCGGGGTATGTGCTAATATGACAGGTAGAACATTCTGAAATGTACCACATACAAGTTACAACAATATTAAATTGTTCCAATAATATCTTTTGTTGTCTAGTTAATTGTAAACATACATTAAATATTACTCTAACTTTGTCAAAATCCACTAGTCCAAATATCAACAATCTAATTCAGATTTATTTTATTTTGTAGTTATTGAGTATTTGATTTATAAGGCGTTTATGTAGTCAATAGTTTGTAGTTATCTGTGTAAGTAATATTATAATTTATTTTAAACGAGAAGAAATATTCTAAAGGTCAAGTTCATATCTATTACAAAACAAAGAATCTTCAAATGTCTCCATAAAGTTCAGGAGCGGAATTTTTCAAAAAATAAATACATTTTTATCTATAAAAGTAAATAAATGCCATAATTTTATCAATTTGAATCGAGATGAACCAGTTTAAAAT
>NW_026107059.1:0-582 GCF_025091365.1 Daktulosphaira vitifoliae
CCCCCTGTGCTGGGTTTTTTTGGTAGTTTGGATACGTGTATTTAATTTATTATATGTAACTTTCCACAAAAATGCGGCGGCATAGGTAAGTCTACCCAATGTGTTCCCCCGCGTCTTGCGAATCGAGTCTAACTGTTTAAAATCAGTCTTTGCTGATTTTGCTGAATTGCTTAAATTCTACAAGCAAAAGACTGATAACGGTGGTTATATAAATGTATAACCGTCGATTACACGAAGACGACGTAACGTACAAATTATTTGTCCTTCATCAACATTAGCATTTCAATACCACACTAGTGCCTGACCAGCACAAACGTCACGAAACCGCTAACTGCCCTTCTAGTGGGATATAAATTACATAGGGCCAACGTTGACCCTTTAAGATATAGCTTAGCCAACTGTTAGGATCCTAGCAGGAAAGGACATTGCATCGATATTGATACTGTACCAATACACCATTATATTGTTTTTTTTTTTTAATCGATTTTTACCATTATGCTACTGAAGTAATAAAACTAATTAAGGAGATAAATTCAATGTCTATTATCATTATTTATTAAACATAATGACCAACATCTATAA
>NW_026107060.1:0-264 GCF_025091365.1 Daktulosphaira vitifoliae
TAAGAATAAACTTATAATTTAAGAAAAACAACGTGTTTACACATAAAAACACTTTGATAGTCAAAAAAATTTCAGAGTGGATTAAAAAGTGAATCATCATCAAACGACGTTCTAAGTAAGAATAAACATAAAATTTAAGAAAAATAACGTGTTTACACATAAAAACACTTTGATAGTCAAAAAAATTTCTGAGTGGACGAAAAAGTGAAACATCATCAAACGACGTTCTAAGTAAGAATAAACTTAAAATTTAAGAAAAACAAC
>NW_026107060.1:319-582 GCF_025091365.1 Daktulosphaira vitifoliae
AAAATTTTAAAGTGGACGAAAAAGTGAAACATCATAAAACAAAGATCTAAATGAAAATCAACTTAAAATTTAAGAAAAACAACATGTTTACACATAAATAGACTTTGAAAGTCGATAAAATTTTAAAGTGGACTAAAAAGTGAAACATCATTAAACAAAGATCTAAATGAAAATCAACTTATAATTTAAGAAAAACAACATGATTACACATAAATAGACTTTGAAAGTCGATAAAATTTTAATGTGGACGAAAAAGTGAAACA
>NW_026107061.1:0-582 GCF_025091365.1 Daktulosphaira vitifoliae
AGTTTAAATTATCACTATTTCTATATTTGTTAGTAAAAAGGGATTATTTAAAATTAAATTTGTACAGTACGAATAGATAGCCGGATAGCTGCTCTAAACTACACCAAATGTATAAAACTGTGTCAACATTCAATTTGTATTTGTTGTGTGATTTGTCCACTAAAATGTATTGCATGTGAAAAAGAAGTATATTCTGCGAAAATCTAGTTTAGGTTTAAAAAGAGAATTGCATTATTATATAAGAAAATATAATATTAGTAATTGGCTATTAAAAGTCGACGTGGCAATCTCCATTAAAGGAAAGTTACATGCATTAGGTTACATCTACGGACCAAAGGTACATTGAGCAAAAGAGCTCGTTGTTGAAGCCGGTCTACAGANTAGCTCGTTGTTGAAGCCGGTCTACAGACCATATTCTTCATTACATATTTTTTATGACCCTATATAATACAAACTAAAAATATATTCAGCTTAAAACTTCCTATGTTATAAGGTGACCTTATCGTCACTATATAGGTTAAAATTTTACTGTCGATGAATATTATCTCTTACCTTCAATTATACAAATAATATTATAATTTT
>NW_026107062.1:0-582 GCF_025091365.1 Daktulosphaira vitifoliae
CCATTTTTTTCATTTTACGGTTACTTTTTATCATGTTACACTTACGTTAGACACAATGTTATAAATGCATATGTGTGTATAACCCAACCGCCCAACTCTATGAACCATACATCATAGCTGGCCACACAATTTCATACTAAATTTAAAAACTATAATTAGTATTTATTCATATATTATATTTTAAAATCAAAGAACTACTAATCAGGATATAATTAAAGAAATAAGAGTTCATGTTGCTTTTAAAATATTTCACCAATTTCTCTAAAGGAAACACTATCTACAGATTTGCATCGAAGCGTTTCTTATGATAGTGATTTTAATCACTGTCAGATATCATCTATACTTNTATGATAGTGATTTTAATCACTGTCAGATATCATCTATACTTGTCCCATCTATGCCTCGTCTACACTGTGCCTCGACCCCACTGTGCTACTGTTTTTTTTTTAACTTAAGTTTTGAAAATGTTCCTGAAATGCTGCATCCTCTTTATAATGAACTTAAAGATATGGTTGTCTAAGTCACGAATAGAAAATCTAACGGGAATTTTAAAAATGTTAATTTTATAAAGGTTGAATAAAT
>NW_026107063.1:0-582 GCF_025091365.1 Daktulosphaira vitifoliae
TCTAATAATTAGACACTAATAAGACATTAAAAGATCATTCAGAAGAAACTAGTACCCGCGGCCTTCACAGTTGGACGCATGTAACTATAAAAAAAAACGGTAGCACAGTGGGGTCGAGGCACAGTGTGGACGAGGCATAGATGGGACAAGTATACATGATATCTGACAGTGATTAAAATCACTATCATAAGAAACGCTTCGATGCAAATCTGTAGATAGTGTTTCCTTTAGAGAAATTGGTGAAATATTTTAAAAGCAACATGAACTCTTATTTCTTTAATTATATCCTGATTAGTAGTTCTTTGATTTTAAAATATAATATATGAATAAATACTAATTATAGTTTTTAAATTTAGTATGAAATTGTGNAGTACTAATTATAGTTTTTAAATTTAGTATGAAATTGTGAGGCCAGCTATGATGTATGGTTCATAGTGTTGGGCGGTTGATAAATAAGTAGAGCAGATAATAAGTGTAGCAGAGATGAGAATGCTTAGTTGAATGAGTGTAGTGACTAGAGAAGATAGGATAAGGAACGAGTATATAAGAGTGAGTATAAGTGTAGCGTCAATTGTGGATAAG
>NW_026107064.1:0-582 GCF_025091365.1 Daktulosphaira vitifoliae
TGAACTATTCTTAAGTTCACTAATTTTATTGATCATGCTGATATTGTTTGGCAATGAACTATTCATTTTATCACTATTAGTGTAGCAGTACACAATTCAGTTGTAGTTCACACTACTTATGGGCAATTAAGTTATAAACTAACCCTTAACCTGAACATCATAAACTAAGAAAAAATTATTATTAATACCCTCATGGCTCATGTTATCATTATCACCTAATTCAAGGTAGATATACTGACCAGTAGTCTTAAGTTAAATCAGAAATTTGATCTAATATTTTTACATAGTATGAATTTATTTTATTGTTAAACAGTTAAAAACCCTGTAACATTTTAACAATATAATTTATTTGTTATCTAATTGTAAACAGCTATTAACCATTTACAGTATTTCGAACAACGAACCACAAAGAATTTTTAAAGAAGTTCGCGAACTATTTCATTTATACATTGCTACCAATTTTTTTCGAACTGTGAACTGTTAAGNATACATTGCTACCAATTTTTTTTGAACTGTGAACTGTTAAGTTACAGGTACTGAAACAGTTCAGAATAGTTCATCTAAGTGAATAGTTCAAATGAA
>NW_026107065.1:0-582 GCF_025091365.1 Daktulosphaira vitifoliae
TTACCTACCCACAAGAGGGTTTCAAAATAATAACTTTTTTTTATTTTAGTTAAAGTAAATCATTAAAATTAATTCAGTTCTAAATATTTCAATTGTAGAATATTTTTAAATACCAAAAATTACTTAGAAATGATATTATGATTTCTATTTGAGTGTTCTATTACGATAAAAATGCAAAAAAATTATGAGTTTTTCTGATAAATATACTGTAAATAGTAATTATAAACTTTCCTGACTGCATATTAATCTTAAAAATAACATTGTTTTAATTCTTATAAAATTTTCTATTTAATGATTCATTCTAGTCAACGAAGGAGTAATNCATAAAATTTTCTATTCATTCTAGTCAACGAAGGAGTAATTTTGAAGAATAGCAGAAAAAATTCCCAACCAATTTTTTTTTTTGTTTTTTTAAATAGGCAATTGGTGGATTATTCCAAAAGCAACATCAACTCTTACGTGTATAAAAATTTAAAGAGCTTGATACAATAATTTTCAAAAAAAAACTGTTTGTTACTATAAAAAAATGCACTGGACTTCAAGGAACTTTCATCAGAAGCAAAAATATACTTTTCTAAATCA
>NW_026107066.1:0-581 GCF_025091365.1 Daktulosphaira vitifoliae
ACAACCTGATAATTCCATGCTCCCTTCATCTTTGACTAACAATATTTCAATATTAATATTTTTTTTTCAAATCTAACTTCAAATATGTATGTAAAAATGAGTGTAGAATTCAAATACATTATGTTGACACTATTTTAGTATAAATAAAAATTTTTAAATAAAATTTACATTGTCCTAAAAAATTTCAAAAAGTGGATTTATCTGGTTGTTGCAAAAAGCCCTGCAATTACTTTTTAGCATCCTCTTTCATAACTTGTAGAGATGTCGAATTAATTTTTTTAATGTCAACATACATATTTAAGTAGCTTATAAAATAAAAAATTGTAATAACTCTTGGATCCACGCTTCACCTCAAGTCAATATTTTAAAATACTGCTAATAACTTCTAAATGACAGATCCAAAATATGTCAACCAGTCATTTCCTATTTTATAAGTTAGTGAAATATGTATAAGCTGTATTGTTTATAGTAAATGTTATAGCACGAAGAGTTATTTTTACATATTATATATTTTTCTAAAAGTGTTAGTGTTGATTTTAGAGCGGGTATCTAAACTAAAAATTTAAAACACGAACACTCTA
>NW_026107067.1:0-581 GCF_025091365.1 Daktulosphaira vitifoliae
TTTCGTTTTTATTCATCCCTTGTTCCATATGAAAAACCGGTTTTGTTGATAATAACACACATTTAATTTTTCCGCACATTTATTCGAATTCATCGGCAATAACTTCGTCTTTTGATTCGAATTCTTTTACGCGATCGATATCGACGAGCGCGTCTAGTATTGCATCCTGTTGTGCTTCAAATTGCATTGTGTATTTATCTACTGTGTCCGCGCATGAAACAAATAATTGTAGTTTAGACGAGCGGCTCGCGCACGCACTAACACAGCGATTGTTCCGGTACAATGTTGACGTTCTTATTACGCGGCATTGTAGTGTCTTTTGTTTTTCACAACGACGGAAAATCAAATGCTATATAAATTCTAAGCCGCAAATAGGCACTTATCCAAAATACCGCAGTAAGTGCGTAAAGATAATCAATGGCCAAACAAAAAATTCATATTTTGGCCATGCCTTAGCGGAAGGAAAGGAGAATATAAAAATGTGGAAATTGAGCCTCACAAATTTCGTGTATACGTGTCCATTAGGTTGACTATATGAATTTCCTAATTTCATACGCTTAAAATTGTTAAAAAATATAATC
>NW_026107068.1:0-581 GCF_025091365.1 Daktulosphaira vitifoliae
ATTAGATGCCTTGTACATTTACTCAACACCATATAGGTGGCTGACGCCACTATTTTTCACCTCTTCTTCATTTTTTTTTTTTTATTATACAATTAACACGCCACCTTCTCATTGGGGTGTTAAATAAAAATGTAAAAAAACTGCAGCTTAGTTATTTCTACTTCAGGTGAATTTCTATTAAAGGTTAATATTTTAGGTATGCTGTAGAAAGTATTATATATGTATAGTATTACACAATGACATATTTACTCACGTATACTTTACACATAATTTTTTAAATAAAATATTTTACATTTTCAAAACGAGAAAATAATATGTCTTATCTTTTTTACAAGTAAAATAATTGTAATATTCCGTCCAGTAGCTTGTTATCTTATAAATATACTCGAATAATATTTATTTAACGTAAAAAACTCCATTTAGTTATATAAAAAGAATAACAATAAAGGACAAAAATAAAACGGATTTGTATACAAAAAGTGTCTTATAAAATAGAAATCATTTATTAAAATAAATGAGCTTCATCAATTTATGTTTATTTTTATTTTCAAGCACTTTATTATCAAACTAAATGATACATA
>NW_026107069.1:0-581 GCF_025091365.1 Daktulosphaira vitifoliae
TTATCAGAAAAGTTAGATTTTTTTACATTTTTATCGTAATAGATCACTTAAATAAAAATCATAGTAATCATTTCTAATTAATTTTTGGCGTTTAAAAAGATTCTACAATGGAAATATTTAGAATTTAATTAATTTTAATGATTATATATCTAAAAATACCAATAAAAAAAAAGTAGCTAAAAAGATTTACTCAATTGAGCGTACTATAAAATTTGATTATAATTGTTAAAATCCATCGTTAAATTCAGGTGAAACTAAAAATTATTTTTTTTTTTAAATTTATGATTTTTATAGCAACATGTTACAAAAAAATTTGGAATATTAGAGACTTGTAGTAGCACTCACAAATAAAGTTAAAAAATTAATAAATTACAAAGTAAAATTATTTACTTTTGTAGCTGAATACTTTTATCATATCGCATCTAATTCGACAATAAATACTTTATGAAAATTAGAAATTAATGATTTTAATTGTTTGTATGGAAAAAGCTGGTTAAGCAACTTTTTATTTGAATAAGGAATATTTTTTCGATTTTTAAGAGTAATAACTTAAACTAAATACGAATTGTAATCATTTGACG
>NW_026107070.1:0-359 GCF_025091365.1 Daktulosphaira vitifoliae
TAAATCATTTTACTTTGTAATTTAATTATTTTTTTACTCTATTTGTGTGTGCTACTACTAGACTATAATATTACAAATTTTATGGTAAAATGTTGCTATATAAATAATTTCTAAAAAAAATGATTGTTAGTTTCTCCTGAATTGACAGTGGATTTTTACAATTATAATCAAATTGTATTATACGCTCAATTGAGTAAATCTTTTTAACAACTTTGTTTTGATTGGTTCATTTAGTTAAAGTAAATCATTAAAATTAATTAAGTTCTGAATATTTCAATTGCAGAATCTTTTCAAACACCAAAAGTTACTAGGAAGTTAATACTATTACTTCAATTTAAGTTATCTATTACGATAAAAAT
>NW_026107070.1:404-581 GCF_025091365.1 Daktulosphaira vitifoliae
AAAAAAAAATTGATCTACTTTGATAAATTTATTATAATTAGTAATTATAAAACTTCCTAACTGCATATTAATCTTAACGATACAATTTTTTTAATACTCATAAAATTTTCTATTTGATGATGTCAATTTCAAACTTGCCAATTCATCTAAAAGTTGGTAAAATAAATAAATTGTTTT
>NW_026107071.1:0-581 GCF_025091365.1 Daktulosphaira vitifoliae
CCAAACCAATCCAAGAGTTTTTACAAATTCATCATCGCCAATAGAGAGCACAAAATTAGAGGTAGTATCCGCAGACTCGATGGAACTGAGCACTTCTGCTGAATTAGAACACCACTTACGAAGATTTAGGCCAGCTGAGCTAAGTATACTAGAGTGTCGAAGTGCCGTAAGTAACCGTCTGGAGCTCATAGTGATGAAGTTCAGAATCTGGAGAACCCCTCCATAGAATCCGCTGATATTTTTGATCATCTGGATGCATTCTAATTTGCCTGTTCATTTTTTCTGCATCAGCAGTGACGGCAATAAGGTGCATGCGAAAACGTAGAACTATGGAAAAAAGATCTTCTTGTACCGTAGCTCCAATCATTAGAATGTCATTGAGAGATTTGCCAGAAGTAGTTTTAACAGATCCATCAAATACTACGCGAACCTTTGTTGTTAAGCTGCATGACTTAACAACTGGGTGGTGAGGAAGATAATACGACTCCTCTGACATATTTGAATCTAATGAAACTCTTTTCATATGGCCTAGATCCAAATATTCGTTTATGAAATTCTTGTAGTCCTTGGCGAGCTCAGGG
>NW_026107072.1:0-581 GCF_025091365.1 Daktulosphaira vitifoliae
AGACAAAGAGGAAAGCAAGTAACAGGGAAGAGTGGAGAATTGCTACAAACCAATCTCAGGATTGAATACTGAAGAAAAAAACTCATCATTATTGTTAATTTAAGAATAAATATCAATTTTAAATAAAATTGGGTGATACCCAGACTTAAAAATCCTGTAAAAATTGCACATTGTAACTATGTTTTAAATAGGTAAACAATTTTTTATTATTGTTAAAATTATTATTATTAAAAAAAATGATTTCGAATTTTACTATCCAACATATAATAATGGTGTTTATGATACAGGATTAAAATAGTTTTCCTTTAAATATTGATGTTTTTGTAAGATATACAGATGTCTCAATATCAAACCGAGCTCTATAAATCATTATCGAAAAGCTATAAACAAAATATTGATCCTGTTTAATATCGATATTGTGTCAATTTTTGCCATCCCTATGTGTAGTGCACCTACCTTACTGATGAACATTTTACCTGTTCTTTAGACTAAAAGACATATATTTTATCTTTTAATATCTTTATTTCAGACATTTTACTTGCAGTTTCAAGCTTAACAAATAAATAAATACTATTAAGAAA
>NW_026107073.1:0-581 GCF_025091365.1 Daktulosphaira vitifoliae
TTATAAAATGTAACCGGTTTTTTATTGAATTGTTAAAATGATATTAAAAAAAAAAAATAGTTTTGTTGTTAAATATTTGTAGTTTTTTACCATGGGCTGTTCTACATCAAACAAGTTTGAGTGGAAAGTAGTACAACACTTTTCAAACTCTTCCGAATTATTTGATTGATCTAAACTTAAGAATTCTAATATTTTGGTACTCATTTCAATTGGACGTTTCATTTTACGGGTTATCATATCACCCCTCAACTTATCTAAATATTTATCAAATGTGTCTGTAAATTATAATTATAAAGTAATTAATCATCTAATTATTTCATTTAAAATAGAATAGTTGTAATTTTAAAAAAATGTATAACATTAAAAATAATCTGCGTAAATTCACTTTTTTCTTGTTAATTTTTATTTTGGCAAGGAAATTTAGAGGACCATAGAACAAAAACCCAGCACAGTGAGGTCACAGCACAGTGAGGACGTGGTATAGTTGGATTCACTATAGATGATATTTGACAGTGATTAAAATCACTATCATAAAAAAACACTTCGATGCAAATCTTTAGATAGTGTTGAATTTTAAAAAT
>NW_026107074.1:0-581 GCF_025091365.1 Daktulosphaira vitifoliae
CAGCTTTCCATTGAAGCTAAGATTAATAAAACGACATATTTTTATTTTAATTGTTGAAATTATATAAATAGGAATAAAAGCATTCCTATAATTAAATATAGCTGACGAACTATTCGATTTAAAAACAGTGTTCATATACAAGTTATTTAAAATTTAACTTTTTGTTGTATGATTTATTTTTTTTAACAAAGGTAATTTAAATGCAATTAGCATTCAACCGATTTTCATTTTTTTTACATAAAATTAAACAATTTTAAATTACCTATAACTTTTATATTTAACAATTTTTTATCTAACTTCTATCTCGTTTGCTGTTTACGAATTTACTACTGAATTTTTATCATTTTTTTCAAAATGTCAGAAAAAATTCAGAGTTTTTACGTAAAATATACCAATAAAAAATAAATTTATCAACTATATATAGATGTTATACTCTGATATATAACAAAGAAAATGATATATTATTTTGTATTATTGCTAAAAAAATGAAGAAGTTATACGTGTTTGAAAAAATAAAACAAATTTCCTAATATCAGAGTTTATTAATTCGATGTTTTAATTTTGTAAAATATATAAAAAAA
>NW_026107075.1:0-581 GCF_025091365.1 Daktulosphaira vitifoliae
TGTATTTTTTACTCCATATAATAAAGTATTAATATATATTTAAATATGGATATTTATTTAACCTTAAGGTGACATATCCCCACTACCTATCTTTAATTAAACTGTGTGTTATTACTTTTTAAAATACAAAAAATCATCTGAGCAGAATAAAATCTGCAAAACAATAAAATATTTTTAGTTCACTCGTAAACGTTAACAGTAATGGATGTTTTTGGTTCATCATTAGAAAGTAAAAGAATAAAAANAATGGATGTTTTTGGTTCATCATTAGAAAGTAAAAGAATAAAAAAAATATGCATACTAGAGTCTAAATTAGCTGAATTAGAAATAGATATTATAAAAATTACTGAAACGCTTAGTAATTATCGGAAAATAATTGAACAAATAAATGAATAAATACACGGAGTAGAAGTTAAAATTGAACATTTAAATACTAATTTTAACGCAACAGATTCAACTTCTAAGTTACAATATAGTCATATAGAAGAACAGATTAATATAATTAAAGGTTTTGTAAAATACGAAGCCTATACTGACTCCAGTGTACGTTAATTCAAAAAATAAAACGTCCTAGAACAAGA
>NW_026107076.1:0-580 GCF_025091365.1 Daktulosphaira vitifoliae
GTAGTTGTCCTAAATATGCCGCGTCCCCACTCTGCTGTTTTAGATTCAATACGAAACTGAGAAGGTGCTAATTTTACCATGATATGTTTTTTTTTATAGATTTATAAAAACAGAATAAGAGACACTGTTTATATTAAAACTATTAAATCTAAAAATTATACCAAAGTGTTTAGTAAGTAAAGAAACAAATCAATTATTATAAATAATGAGAACAAAAGAAAGCCGTTTCCTTACTGAACACCCATATAATATTTAAATATAATATGTAATGATTTTTCTTAAAACTATGTAATAATTCTGTTAATTTAAAAAATTAAAAAAATTGAATTAATTTTAAATTTAACAATTTTATAAGTGAATTAAAAGAGAAAAAATTAAGCCTTAAATATAATTACTTAATACGTCAACAATCGCACAATACGTTTTTACAGAGGTGACTAACTATTGGACATACTATATTGTTTAAAAATTCCTTAAAAATCATTCTACATTAATACATTTCCAAGTATTATATGTCAGGCCTATTGTTACAATAAAAAGAGTTAAAAAAATAATAGATAAATAATAAGAATTATAATAA
>NW_026107077.1:0-580 GCF_025091365.1 Daktulosphaira vitifoliae
TATTACATTACTATTTTCCCTGTCTTATTTTTATAACGCAAGATGACGAAATTGTCGTTTGTGTATTCTTTTGGAACACTTAGTTTGTTATAATTCAATCGGCACAACTACAACATGATCAGTACCAACCACACTGTCAAAGCCGGAACATTGTCTAATTAAAAAACAAAAGTCAAAATATCACAAAAATTGATATTGTTATACGGTTTTGAAAATTCTAAAAATCTTTAATTGCATTTTCTTAGTAATTACTATTTCTGAGTTATGCCGATTGTATTCTAGGGGTAATATTTAGTAATAATTGTTTGTCTAATATATTATATTAGACAAAAAATGTTGTTAAAAATAGTGTTAATAAACAATTTCAATTGTCAGAAATATTTCAGTTGTTTTATGGTCGTTATTTTCAACTTTTAAATATATCGACAAATATTTTTGTATAAGTAAAAATTAATTTATACTTTTAAGCCATAAATTAAAAATTTACTGATATTTTAAAACATGATCGAAGCAAAAATGTTGCATACGTTTCAAAATAGTTTAAAATTACTAACACAGCATAAAATAAAATCTTTTTTAA
>NW_026107078.1:0-580 GCF_025091365.1 Daktulosphaira vitifoliae
ATAATTACAAAAGCAAAATGAACTCCTATTTTCTTATTTATAACATGATTAGTAATTCTTAGATTCAAAAATATAATATATAATAATCAATTTTTTAATTATATATTATATCATTTTAATAATTAATCGTTTTCAAATTATTATTGATTTTGATTTTTAATATGTTAAAAGTAATTACTTTTAATCTATTTTTTTTGGCCTTTAATGTGAAAGTTTATAATAAAAAAAAGAAAATGAATTTATTACCATAGCTTTTAGCTCAACTTGCAAGTTTCAAATTGACAAAATTAAATAAAAAAACTCAGGAATTTTTAAAATTATTATTTACAGTAAATTTATTAGTAAAACTCGATTTTTTGCATTTTTATCGTTAATAAAAATATATATATAAACTTAAATAAAAATCATAGTAATCATTTCTAATTAACTTTTGGTGCTTAAAAAGATTCTACAATCGAAATATGAAAAACTGAATTAATTTTAATGATTTACTATAACTAAAAAAACCAATGAAAAAAAAGTTGTTAAAAAGATCTACTCAATTGAGCGAATTATAAATTTTGATTATAATTGTAAAAAT
>NW_026107079.1:0-580 GCF_025091365.1 Daktulosphaira vitifoliae
AAAAAAAAATTTCATTCGACTTCTGTCAAAAACTATTTCTGGCTAACCAAAATTTATTTTACAGTCCTTATAGTTTTTTCTACTGACAATATTGCAAATAATTATACAAATTGTTTACTGATTATGAATGTGTTTCATATTAGATTTGTAATCATAATTAAATGCACGCGTACATAAGATATAAACTAAAAGAATATGTCCTCAAAAATACTGAAAATTGTTTATATTTAAAGAGTATAAGATATTTATTATTACGTCAATATCTTATTTATTTAGTATTCGTGTTGTTAAAATATTTCAAAAAGTTGGATAGTAGCTTAGGTGTACAAAATACTTTTTATATTATCTATTTTAACAAATAGAAATTGTTGCGTATTATAATTTAAAACCAACATTACTGTTTTATTTGAATAATTTTAGTTTAAATACTAATTTGAATTGACTGTAATTCAAGTGTTAAAACGCAAAATTACATTTTCTCTCTCTCAAGTTTGTGTAATTAATCATTAAATCGTGCAATTGTAAATAAAAAAGATTATTTTATACGTTAACTATTAAGCTTTTGTTTAAACATCCTTTT
>NW_026107080.1:0-580 GCF_025091365.1 Daktulosphaira vitifoliae
ATCGTTATCATCGTCAGTCGTTAGTTTTCGATTGTGACTGTGTTGTAGTTCGGTCGTTTGTAATATTAATATATTATTTCAAATTCAAGTTCGCATAGCCGTTTGATTTACGTTACGATATTAATATTTTATGTTCAAATAAACGTGCTGCGATTTTTACAAGTGGTACGACTACGACGACTGACAGTATAAACGGCTGTCAGCGGTGTTAGTGTGTGCGTTTCTATGTGTTAGTGTAGTACGATGTGTGCGACGGCGCTCTGCGTGTGACTTGAGCGAAAAACCAATTGATAATATTAGTATGCTAGCCTCTAAATATCGGTGAAAGGATTATTGTTCGGGTTTGTTGATAAAACTTGAGTAAAAAAGTTGAACTTGCCTAAGAAATCGAAATTCTGGATAATCATCGGCTGCCCTCGGACAATGAAAGGTAATTAATTTAAAAGGTTTTGCCAAGTTATTATTTTTCCCTCGACTCATATTACAGATTTTACTGATAACATTTTAAAATAAACGACTTTTATGTGTTTTTGCACGAATCTTTTGTCATTTGCAAGACTCGACACACATCACAGACACC
>NW_026107081.1:0-580 GCF_025091365.1 Daktulosphaira vitifoliae
AAGTCAAAATATAATATTTGTTTTCATTTCTGATTATCCTGTATATGTTTTACTAGAATAATTTTAAAAATTATGGGGGCACATAATACAATATATGAATAATAAATTATACATGTTATATATAACTTCTTAAATTTCATATCATAAATTTTTATGATATGAATATTCTCTATTAAATTTAGTTAAACAGAAATATCAAACATCATAAATAAAATTATAAAGTGGATTAAATTAATAATTTTCTATAGACTCAATTTTAGTAATAAAAACAACAATATAATGTGTACAATAATAATTGTATAACCGTAACTTGATCTGACTAGAGTAATTAAAGAAAAATTCCAAATTATTTATTTCATTACAACAAATTAGCATGCGTCGTAAAAGTATCAAATTACTTCTGTAGGTTTGATGATGGTGGATAATTAAAAAGGTCTTACGACCTTTGCTGAAACAGTTATTGGCACCAGAAACCCTAATTTAAATAGTAGATCAGAGTTTACAGTTGTATTATACAAAAGATCAAACCCAATTTTATTATTAAAGAAGTAAAGTATACAAAACAAGAGAAAGTATTTAA
>NW_026107082.1:0-580 GCF_025091365.1 Daktulosphaira vitifoliae
AAAACTATATATTTAATTTGTAGTCATTTTAAATAATACTTCTATTAATCAAATTTATTTGTACATTTACATAAGCTGTACGTCAATAAAAACAAATATCGCAGCTAAATTTTATTCACTCTCTTTTAAATAAAATAGAATTTAGTTTGAAATTAACAATTTTTTGAGTAATAATAAGATAATATTAATTTAATATATATCCACGTGTGTAATTTATTACTAAAATATTTTTTAAATTTTATTAATAATTCTACTGGTATCTATTATCATATATTTTAATACACTTATTTATAATTAGTGGTTATTTTTATTTTATTATTACAGCAATGACTAAAAAAATGTGATATTGTTAATATAAATCACAATTTTTAAAACGTTTTACCGATAAATATAAATTTATTCTTTAAACAGTTGAAAAAATAATAAATCAATATGGAAGCTCTTCGTTTATTTTAATGTTACAGTTTCAAAAATTTAGTAAAATTGTAACTAAACTTAGACACTGGTGGAATAACATAAATTAAATTAGTTTAAAAATAAAATTGTATTTTATAATTTTAAATTTGATAAAATAAAAATT
>NW_026107083.1:0-580 GCF_025091365.1 Daktulosphaira vitifoliae
AAACTATATATATATATATTTTTTTTTTTAATAAAATGGAAAATAATATGACTTATGGTTAAGTTTCTCTAGTACAATAAGGAAGTACCGGGGAAGGATTTTGAAATACTTGAATGGGCAGTTAAGTAGTTGTGAGAAGTTCCTAAAGAGTTCCAATGGGTAGAAAATTTTATGTCAAATATACAAGCATAGGTATTTTTGATAAGGATTTAATGATCTTCTTTTTGCTTACAATAGAAGAATATGAGGAAAACTTTAATGTGTCTGAAAACAGCCCATTTGATTTTATTTTTAATGGTGGGTTACCTTCCTAATAACCTTCCTACTTACTGCCCATAGTCAACTTTTCTTTAGGGTAGCAATCAGGAACTTTCAAAAGAATCCCAATGCTTCTAGGGTTATAACTATTAATATAGATAATTGATGTTTTATTTTCATTAGTGATATTTTTTTGATTTGATTCAGTATTTGGTCAAGAATGAAATATTACTTTATTTTGTAGTTTAGCTTACATTTGCAAGAATGATATTACACCTGCGTATTTCTCAACCACAAACTTCCCGCGTGTGCACATGGTATA
>NW_026107084.1:0-580 GCF_025091365.1 Daktulosphaira vitifoliae
ATTAAATAAAGTATTCTCGATATTATTTTTAATTTTCGATTAATTAAGAGGTTTATGATAAATGTATCATTTGTGTGTCGTAGCTTCCCCTTGAAAAAACTGAGGTGTAAGTCTCTGGCTTAGTATTTTTTTAGTTGAGTTAAAAATAAGTAAATATAATTTTACTTGTTAATTAAATTTTCAGTACTAAATTTTTAATTATGTATTTATTCAAAAATTCAATATTTATTTCAATATATATTTACATTGTTGGTAATACTCGTGAGTGAATTGTAATCACACATGTTCTACCTTGTGTAAAATGTACCAAATGTCGTTATAACCTAAGTGCAAGAGTAGCCTGCGCTGGTTGAACAAGTAATACTATATGCGTTACGTCGTGTAGCTTTATCTGTGAACGTTAGCAAATAGCCCTCAACAAGTCGTGGTATCCGCAGAGTACCGACGGCACATAACAGTAGAGTACCTTAAGAGTCAATGGACCACCGCAGTGCGCCGACAACGATGACTAGAAGAAGGAAATGAAGGTCAAAACATAGTTATGTCTCCCCGCGGGGTTGTGACACTATTATTTAATTAC
>NW_026107085.1:0-580 GCF_025091365.1 Daktulosphaira vitifoliae
AAAAAGTTTCACTGTTTCTAGTAAATTAATTGTAAAACTTAAATAATAACTATCCCCTATGGATGCATGTTATGTCCATTAGGTACGATGGATTTAAAAATGTTTATTGAATATTATATAAATCGATTTTTGCACAATAGGATGGTACCCAAAATATATTTTCAACAATATTTAATGGTTTTTCTTTTCTAATTATTTTCAACTTGTTTGAAATAAAAATAGTGTTGTGCATTTTACTTTATTTTTTATCCCAACAATAATGAATAGATATGAATAAATGAATTACTAGGAATCGTTTCTATGGTACTAAAAACATATGTTCTACAAAATTCAATAGTTTATATTATTATAAATATTTTCTTCATTTTTAAAATTGAGTATTTTTGTTAATTTTTTTTTCTAATACATAATAAATACGTAACATGTAATGTTTTAACTTTAATACCAAGCACCCTTTCACATGTTAAAGCATCAAAGATGATTCTTGGCTAGGCCAATGAATAATCGGAAGGGTTTTATGGCCAGTTTGCATCATAGAACACAGACACCACTGATGAGAAAATCACAAGAATAATTTTGT
>NW_026107086.1:0-580 GCF_025091365.1 Daktulosphaira vitifoliae
ACCATCGATTGCGTTTAGCGGTAAAGTATAGCAACCATTTTTGAATTTTTCGTACCACAATTCGAATTCGGCCTTTGCGACCGAAAAACTATTTTGTTGCTTATCTTTTTCATAAAATTCGAAAAGATTTTTAAAACTTGAAATTTGTTCATTGGTTGGATTAAGTCTGGTAGGTAAGACATTTAAAACTTGTGAGAAGATTTTTGTGTTTTATAAATCGATGAGAAAGACTATTAAGAAATGAATCAATCCATGGAATAAAAATTTAACGTCTATAATATTCTTTAATATTTTTTGATGGTGCATAACATCGTTTAGATTGGTGTTTCGTTAGTCTAGGTGTGGATAGTGTAAAGTCTAAATTAGAGGCAATTTGTTGTGCTTATAAAAATAAAAGCTTAAATTCATTTTCGGCGTTACTTCTAAGCTGATGGAGAATAGACACTACACTTCCTACTTGGTTAACTGCAGTAGAAAGATCTATATCTATCGTTTAAAGTATTTTACTTATTGGTGAAGTGTATGCTAATAATTTCTCTGAACAAAGTAATGAAATTATAAATGTAGATTGGCGAATACT
>NW_026107087.1:0-580 GCF_025091365.1 Daktulosphaira vitifoliae
GAAGACGTTAATTGGTTTTAAAGGTATTGAAATAGGTTCTCTCTGGTTATTAAATATGTATTTAGGCATTGTTAGTCATCACGTACATAAATTAAAAGAATTAATGAATATGGGTTGCTCTGTTGAATATGAACAAACATATCTTGAAAATACTCATGAATATGTTATAGTTGAGTTAGAATCTGAGGTGTCAGCAATGAAATGTAACAAAGAAATTAACAAATACCTTATTATACCAGAAAACGTATTAAAACAATTAAAAAACCAGCCTTTAAATGTTATACGTAACTTCATGAATAGAAGTATAGAAATTATAGACAGATTTATATTGAATAATAGTGATTTATCCTTCAATAACTACGAGGTG
Source organism: Daktulosphaira vitifoliae (assembly GCF_025091365.1). NCBI lineage: Eukaryota > Metazoa > Arthropoda > Insecta > Hemiptera > Phylloxeridae > Daktulosphaira > Daktulosphaira vitifoliae. Next base: position 368 of record NW_026107087.1, read on the forward strand.
TTTAGTAAAAACAATATCCTTATTAAAAATATAGGATACAAAGCAAGCAGAACTATTTATTTAATGAATGAATACAACGTACAAGTGAATTGGGGAAAACCTGATAAAAGTANGTACAAGTGAATTGGGGAAAACCTGATAAAAGTACTATGCAGATTTTACAAGAAAAATACAAAAACGCACATAATATCAATTGGAAGGACAATAATTTGA
>NW_026107088.1:0-580 GCF_025091365.1 Daktulosphaira vitifoliae
GTAAGACCGTATTTGAGTAGGGACGAACGTTATCCCCATCTCCGCGGAAAGCTTTACGTTATATCAATTACCTACAGGGAGGAAAAAAAAGTAAGAAAACAGGTCTATTTTTACATACAATTAGAACAACAAAATTCCTTTTCCTTACATATTGAACACCCTACTAATTGGTTAAGATCTAAATCTAGTCCAAATTTCTCTGTTNTAATTGGTTAAGATCTAATTCTAGTCCAAATTTCTCTGTTTAACAGAAAAAGTGAGTAATTATGGTTTCACTTTTCCCGCATACTTTATTTAATACAATAAAAGTTTTCGGAAAATTTAATTTTTCTAAAATTTTACGTGTTAAGAATAGGAAAAAAAAGTTAAATAAATCTATTATTACACCTTTACCAGTGTTTAAGTAAAAATCATATTTTTCAGCCTCATAGATTATTGATGAAATTAAATTAAATTAAAATAAGTGGCGATCCTAAATACAATTGCTAAGGGTGTGGAGTAAGTTTTGCTAATTGTTAGTGATAAATTTGCCAATTGGATTACCTTAATTAACGTTTGGGGATGGTACATTTCTCCCATA
>NW_026107089.1:0-579 GCF_025091365.1 Daktulosphaira vitifoliae
TTTCTTCTGTCCTTTTCTCAATACGTATTTCAATGTTTAATAATGTAAAATAGTACATGAAAATTCAAATTTTTACAAACTTCAAAACGCTACAGAATATTTACTACTGAATAATAATAAGATATCTTTTTACTAAAATTTTTCTTAAATTCTACCTTACAAAATAGCTATCATAGATTTTTTTTTTTACATTTTATTTAAAATTTAAAAATAATTAATATTTTGAATAAAATATAAAAAAATTAATTATTGAGATATAGCTATAGACCTAACGTATAACTATTATTTAAAAAAAAATCAGCTAAAAATATTCACTGGATCAAAAATTATTTAAGTTGTCAGTGAGTGGTGGCCCACCCTGTATATCTTAAATTAAAGCTAATGTAATGTACTTTATTATGAAAAAATAATTTGACCTCTGGACTTATCTTTGTGGTGAAAATAGTTACCAAATTCTACTTTTGTGTTAAAATTCTCGATTTTATATTTAACATTTTTACTTTAAAATGCTATAACTTTTTAAAAAATGTATGGATCAATACAATTTTTTCATGAAAAGTAGTATTTATATACATCTTT
>NW_026107090.1:0-579 GCF_025091365.1 Daktulosphaira vitifoliae
TTACTTTCTGTAATATGTTTTACATGAGCTAATAATATAGGATTGTAATGACTTATTACTTCCATTAGGCTTAAAAAAATACCACAATTTGGATCTCCAATCTTATCCGACGAACCTCTTAAAGCCAGATTGTTTTTAGCACAGAATAAAATTCCTTCGACAATAACTTTAAGAATACAAAACCATTTTTCTTTTTCATTTTTAATAGAATTTTGAAGTTCATGATCTATTGTTTTACTGTCCCGTAATCTTTTTTCTAACTCCTTCCATTCTAAAATATTTTGTTTATGGTTTTTACTATTCTCATGTTCAGCGACAGAAGGATTTAAATGCTTCCAATCTTGAAATCCATTATCAGAAAATGAGGATTTTCGGATATCATTATTTGAAAAAAGGAGGCATGCGAAACAAAAAATTGAATTTTTTGATGTACTGTATAATAGCCACTGTCTTCGAACTTTTTCTCCGTTATTCAGAAACTTATAAAACCATTTACCGTCACAATGTCTGCCATCATCATGATTAACTGGAAAATAATAATTCTGATCCATAAGATAAGGTCCTCTTTCAACCATTAAA
>NW_026107091.1:0-579 GCF_025091365.1 Daktulosphaira vitifoliae
AACAATTTACGATAGCAGTTATTAATTAGTGATAACTCACTAGATTCCAAATTTTAATGAAACTTTGTAGATATACAGAGTATATTATTTAATAATTCATAAACTATTCAAGGAATTTATTCGTATCATTTCATTTGCTTTTCCGTTATGAAATAGTCTTCAAGGTATGAAAAATGGTTGTCTAAAAAATTAATTTGTTATTTTCAAGCAAAATATCAGTATTCAAGTATTATGTTAATTTTTATTTTTTTCACATTATTCTCGTCAGGTTTACGAAGATGAAATTAAATTTAGACATAATTCTTAAATAAATATTTGAAATTAAATTTATTTACAAGTTAAATTGTTTTTATTTTCCCGCTGAAACAATATTTGTGTTCATAATAATGTTCTTTCACGATTTTTATTTCTCCTGGGCCCAATGATAATTGTTATTGATATCAATCCACTAATAATCATTGATAATTAATATAGTTTGTTACAATAAACTAGTTAATTTTCTAAAATACCACCAAGTTTGTGTATTATATTTAATTATAATAATTTATTTACAGTCGTACAATTTATTAATATTATGAT
>NW_026107092.1:0-579 GCF_025091365.1 Daktulosphaira vitifoliae
AGCTAAAAATAAATTAGGCAAACCCATAATTGCCGTACACGTGATCAATGCATCGCTATCTTCCATTGACCTACTTTCATTCTATTATTAATTATATTACCACTCATTATGTCAGGTAAGACCATACTTGAGTATGGTAAGTATAGTGATATTGAGTCTCCGGGCTGCTGAACATTTCTCCGGAGGATATTTTTCTATCGACAACGGGAACTGAACAGAATCAGACCAAGATTCAGTAACGTTTTCGAAACCGGTGAAGATAACGGTAGAAATCATGCGTCAAGGTAACCCAAGCAAGAACGGTAAAAAAACGATAGCAACTAGGACACCAAAAAATTACAAAGTATCATTACCGGCAATTGAATTGGAGTTCACTAAGGGAATAGTTGTTGCGCTGTAAGATTCTCAAAATAGTGCCCTAATAAAAATACATATTACACAAATTAAGGTTCAGAATAAACGTATGCGCAGAATTGAGTTAATGTGCATATTAAAACCATGCGCGTAGACTCGAAAAAAAGCTTGTAAAACGGTGAAAAATGAATAGTTTGAATTGATTTTTTTATCATATTTCAGGAA
>NW_026107093.1:0-579 GCF_025091365.1 Daktulosphaira vitifoliae
TTAAATTTAGCAAGAATATAAAAATAATTTTTTTTATTTCAGTATCTCAAAAATATTTGAAATTATCAGTGTTATTCAATTTAGGGGATTACTAGGATTTTTTTATTATGTACCTCACAATTTTTCTAATTTATATTTCATAAAATAATTAATACTACTTAATCATTGTTTTACCAATTGGTCTCAATATATCAAGTGTATTTCTTCCAATTTTGAAGTTATTATAATGAATAGAGAGATAATAGAGAGATTAAAATTAATTTGAATTTTAGAAACAATGTCATACCTAATTTTAAATGTTTTTTCATGTAATTATGATTACTTACTGTACTATTGTTCTAGTGCAGACAACTTAGAGAGGCATAGTCATATCATTATTGTAGATTATTATTACTACTAACAGTTTTTCCAAATCCCATCATCCGATTTTTCCCCGGAAACAAAAATAAGATAATATCTACTTTTGACGAATGAACTTAAAGATGTTATCTACGTCAGACAAAAATAGTTATATAAATTCCTAAATAATATGTAACATTATATTAATTTTCAAGTTAAAATATTTTAAATGAAAAAAAA
>NW_026107094.1:0-579 GCF_025091365.1 Daktulosphaira vitifoliae
AAATGACATGTGTAGAGGTGAACCTCTCGAGTCTGTTTTATAATACATTTCTAGTTCTTCCAATTTAAATTTATGCTTATAATTTGAAAATTATTTTTAAACACTTTTTGTAATTTGAAAATTTTTTAAACGAAAGTATTGTTCTGAAGTTATCACATACTAATGAGATAACTATGTGACTTAAATATAAAAATATAAAAAAACCACAGTACAGTTGGTATTCGGCATATTGCGGTTCTGATCGAAAATGTTTTGAAGCGAATCTGTAGTTTACATATTTAAAAAAAAAATTGTTTTTTTACTTTGGTAGCCAATTACAAGTAGTAAGTCGTTAGATTCATATTTTACACATTAATTACATGCCATAACCTTTATTTTAATATGGTTTAAAAAGAAACGGGTATTCTGAAATTGGTTGAAAGTTAAAAAGAACCTATTAACTTATTATGTAAGTACAGTGTCTATATTTTTTAAACATGTACTTTGATGAAATGAGATTTAATATAAAAACATCACGCGAATCTTATGCAAATTAAACAAATACATCTTTGCTAATCATTTCGACATCATAAAACGTTC
>NW_026107095.1:0-579 GCF_025091365.1 Daktulosphaira vitifoliae
TCCTCAAATCGCATTTAATAGCATCCGTCCATCACTTTTTTGGTCTTCTTCTACCTCTTCTTCCTTCAACATTCATTTCTATAACTGTTCTTACAGCTTCCGATTCTTCTTCCTCATAACATGACCAAACCAACTAAGTCTATTTTCTCTCATCTTATCCTCGACTGACGCTACACCTATACTCCCTCTTATATACTCGTTCCTTATTCTATCATCTCTAGTCACTCCACTCATCCATCTAAGCATTCTCATCACTGCTACACTCATTCTCTACTCTACTTACTTATCAACCGCCCAACACTCTGAACCATAAAATATAGCTGGCCTTATTACAGTCTCACTAATCTATTCCTTTAATGAGATAATTTTTTTTAAGTAAGTATGTTTGCTTATTATAATCAATACCATTTTTAGCCTTTGATAGGAGAAAATTCGATGTGATTCGGGAATTTTTTAAGAACTATAGTCCCCTCTCGTAGTTTTTCCAACTTAAACCACTGAGTTCACGCAAATATTTTAATCATAATAATATACTTACATAAATTTTAACTACTTTGAAATAAATGTTTTTGTTGACTT
>NW_026107096.1:0-579 GCF_025091365.1 Daktulosphaira vitifoliae
ATGGCTGCACAAATTAAAACAGTTACTAATATCCATAACAAAAATAGCAAATAACAAAGGAGATAGGTGACCACCTTGGGGGACACCTGAAAGAGAAGGAAAGGGATCGGATAAAAAACCATTAATTTTCACTTGTTGAACTCTATCCTTAAGGTATGAAGTAACCAAGATATTAAAGGATCAGATATCCCATATTTACGTAATTTAGCAATAAGGACACTGTGATTAACCGAATCAAAAGCCTTACTGAAGTCAGTAAAAATAACATCAGTTTGAATGCCGGACTCGGCAGAATTTATTAATGTATTGTAGTAGCAAAGTAAATTAGTTTCAACTAAAAGACATTTTCTAAATCCGTGTTGAGTAGTATTTAATACATTTTTAAAAATAAATGATAGACAAGGCATCAATAGTTTTTCTAAAANGAAGGCATCAATAGTTTTTCTAAAAGTATAGGCAGAGAAGATAATTTCAAGATGGGTCTATAATTTACAATTTTATTTTTTAAACCAGATTTATAAATAGGGGACACAAAACTATTTTTCCATTGGCTAGGAAAAGCACCTAAATGTAATGAAC
>NW_026107097.1:0-579 GCF_025091365.1 Daktulosphaira vitifoliae
TAAACCCCAACCTCACAGTGAATTAATCGATTGCACTGATTACGTTTTGAATTTCAATCCTCGTAAATTCGTTCACATAGGATTGGATCCAAAATCTCGTTTTTAACGTAACTTGTAATTAAAATTATAATGGATACAAAGACTATAAATACGTTTAAAGAATAATGTTTAAAATAATGATTATTATCTAGGATTTTATTTCTATCATATGAAAAAAACTATGTTTCTATAAAACTCAAATCATTTTTCTTCTTCTTAATTCTTCAGAAAGGTTAAAACATCGTCAAAAAGTACACTGATAGTTGGGCTAAATTGGAAGAAACGGAACTACCACCTCAGGACGCTTTCTATAGTCAGTTGAATGAGTCTAATATTGATGACGACGACTATAGACATGCCACGGAGGTGTGGAACCGTTTCGANGCCACGGATTCTTTTTAATTCTTCAGAAAGGTTAAAACATGGTCAAAAACCTAGCTGTATGATATCAGATGCATGTAAAATACCGTAGGGTATTCTTAGAGTTTTGGTGGATAATACCTTACCATCAAAATGTGACATCTCATTACGTAACTATAG
>NW_026107098.1:0-578 GCF_025091365.1 Daktulosphaira vitifoliae
TACAATAAAGAAATTAAATTGTCATTTGATAAACAGTGAGAAAAACTGATAGAGAAAGAATTACTTTCTTTAAATAAAAATAATACATTGACATCAGTTAAGAAAATAGTAAATAAATTTTAAACAATTGTTGGGTAAATAGAAGAAAATATAAGTCATACGTATGATATTATTAAATCCAGCAAAAAAATCTTATTTTTTTCTTGATTCGGTTTACCCAACTAAGTGTTTTACCGAGGTGTTAATATATTATACCAACCATAAAGTCATCTCTATAGATGACCAAAGAGTCCTTTCTTTCTGGCGAAATTAAGTATCTCTCTAGGTTTTAGTTTTTTAATATGTTTTTTTTTAGAAAAAGGTTTGCTCAAGTAGTTTGTTCTTAGTGTGGACAAGGCTTCACATTCGCACATGATGTGAAACAAGGTTCCTCTTCTACTCCACCCTTCCTGCAAAATGGTGATTCCGATACCCCCATTGCGTTAAGATGTTTAAGTTGGTGACCATGTCCTGTCAGTAGACCAGTCAAGATGCGTATTTGATGTCTAGTCATGCTATTAAGATCACTCAGCAGTAAA
>NW_026107099.1:0-578 GCF_025091365.1 Daktulosphaira vitifoliae
AAAATTCTATAACTTTAACGCAACGGTACATTGAATATATGTTGATTAAAGATTTTGTTTTAGGTTTGGTTGAATTATGAACTTTTTTTCGCGCCAAGTGCGTTGTGATTGTGTATCTTCAGCTGTTAGGACGCCTTATCAGCGGCCTGTGTTGTTCGATCGTTTTTTATTCAAAAAATGTACCAGTTGTAAAATTATATAGTTTAAGTGAACTGTTGTTTTTGTATGAATTAGTAAAACATCGTTCAAGTTTCGTTTTAAAATACATTATTTAAAGACATATAGTTGTCTTCTTTTTTCTTACATTGGTTAGAACATTATTACAATAAAACTGAAGGTAGTATATCACTGTTGTTAATTATAATTCTTTTTTTACATGGATGACTTTTCAGGCGTTTGTGATACTATTCAAGAAACATTGCGGTTACGTCAATGGTCAAGCAATAACGTAAGTCGAATAATAATAATAATAATAATAATAATAGCGTAAGCAGGTAACAGGAGGCCTGATTGTCACTGAGAAGACATCCTGAAGAATTTGTCAGAAGTTTAAAAAATATTAGGCATGTATTGGGATC
>NW_026107100.1:0-578 GCF_025091365.1 Daktulosphaira vitifoliae
AAAGTGAATAAAATGGACAAAATGAACAAAACTTAGTAAATTGTAACACAATGCAAAACTTTACCAAATTAATGTAAGTCATTGTTCTAACAAAACATATTTAATGTTAATATTTAATTGCTTTTATTTTACTTTTACTTTATCATTTCAGTGTATAATCTTAATTATTATTTCTTTAAACTTAAAAGTGATTAGTAATTGATTTTGCATAATTAAATTATGGCATGTTCTAAATAATTATAAAAATTTGATTTTGTCCGTTTATTTTATCCACCTGCATAAAACCCTATCAACTCTGATCAATAGTGCATGACAAAATATAATAAATTCTTAATTTCTAAATATTTTTACATTAGACTCATTGTAATTTTTGAACTATTGATATATAATTAAATGTATATAATGTGTAATTAATATAAATTTCATATTTAGTTTAAAAACGGTAATATTTTATTAAGTAAATGATCATATTGAAATAATTCCGTAATGAAATATACATTTAAATTTTATTGTGGAGACGTTTCATAAGAAGAATATAAGTATTAAAAGTTCAATTTTCATTGAAAGCTATTTTATAA
>NW_026107101.1:0-578 GCF_025091365.1 Daktulosphaira vitifoliae
ATATTTTTGATTCAGACATAGTGTTTTTAATAATCAATTTATTTGATGGCGTTTAATAAAATGAATAATAGATTTGATTATATTAGTGTATCCATATTATACAAATTACTTACACACACGATGTCTTAAGAATAATCTTACTTCAATTTTTTGTTTGTACATGTTTGTAAAACAAATCTGTACATATATTTAATATTTCCACTCTCATCTGCAAAGGAAATAACATCTCCGTGATTTAAAACTTGATAATTATGTTGGTCATCAGGAATTTGCACACAATTTACATAAGTTTCATTGCCTGTTCCCTGTAGTACAGATATTGTTTATAAACTTAGAATTAATTATTTTCTTTGATAGCTAAATTAATATAAACATGCAATCAAAAATTTTAAGTCTTACATTGTTACAAATAAGATATTGGCCATTGGATTTATGTATAAAACAATGTCTTCGTGCTATAGATTCTTCTTCAATTAGGAGTGAACAGGCAGGAGAACGTCCAATAACAAACTGCAGAGTTTAATATACCAATTTAACCATTTTAAAGAAAAATAAAGTATATTGTAAAATATAAAACA
>NW_026107102.1:0-578 GCF_025091365.1 Daktulosphaira vitifoliae
ATCCCTGATTTGTACAAGATTGTTCCATTTTTTGGTATAGTTATCCTGTTTCCATTGGAAGCTGAGAAAGCTACACTACAATAGAGCTTGGTACTATGGTAAGGCTATGTTGTGCCCGATACTATAGCGGTTCCCAAATGTCAACTTCACTTTTTGGTATACACCCCGTTGAAAAGCCTCTCTCATTTTTCATGGATGGTATTTTCTATTTGCAAGCAGGTATACTCAAAATTAATTACTTATAATTGTATATAAAAAAATATACAGAAAGATAATACTATCTATAATAAGATACTAACTACAAAAATTTTTTAAAAATTAATTCCACTCAGTATTATTAAAAGATAATACAAATGATTACAAGAAGATAAAATAAATATTATTATTAATACAATAAAGTCATTAAACAGAAGTACATTAATTATGAATGAATTGTATGGGATAAAAATAAGATGAAAAAATTATAATTATTAAACTTTATTACTTATTCACATTAAAATAAAAAAGTTCACTTTTAATTTAAGAATTAGTGACTATTTTACTTCCTTTTTCAATTAATAAAATTATTGTTACAAAGA
>NW_026107103.1:0-578 GCF_025091365.1 Daktulosphaira vitifoliae
TTCTTTTACTTACAATTTTGACATTCAAAATAGTACTTGAAACCGTATTTTTAGAGATGACGAATAAGGCTTATACATTTAATCAAGCAATCTGCAGTTTTTGTAACTTATTTTGTATACTACAAAATAAACTTTTTGAAATTGAATATAGTAAAATCATTTAAATGACATTATGGCGTGTTTTTGTGTTGAATTTTAGTAACTTCTATCATTTACTAAGGTGGTTTTGTACAAATAATTAACTACAACAACTGTGTTTAGATGGACAAGAAAATAAATTCTTGACGAAACGCTCGTTCATCAATGTCTTAATGATCTCACCTACTATCCTTTTACTTCAGACAGACATAAATGGTTCCGTTAAATAGACTCTAGTAACAACAGTAAACCAGAATTATTTTTATAGTCCATAATAACTTACTGTCAAAATAGTTTCCTTAAACAGCTTTTCAGTTATTTTATTGATGTATCATCCCCGTGATTTTTAAGCACTTACATTAAGTTCATCAAAATATATCCAAAAGTATTTAAATAGAGAAAACTAATTTTTGCAACAATTTAAACATAAAAGTTCCATA
>NW_026107104.1:0-578 GCF_025091365.1 Daktulosphaira vitifoliae
GTTCAGTAAGTCAGGAAACGGGTATCTATTGTTCTCATTGTTTGTAACAATGAGAACAATAGAAACCCGTTTCCTGACTTAGTGAACACCCTGTATATTATACATAAATAGTATAAGGGATGAACTTAAAGTGTTACATAATTAATAATTCAACAATAATGTGTAACTAAAGATAATCGGAAATAAAAATGTTTAGTTTATTATTATTCTGTTAGTAATTGAGTGGGTAATGATAAAAAAATCACTCTGTATACAATGTATTTTATGGTTGCATTTTTCAAGTGAATTTTATTAAATAATGTGATTTTTNTATTATTCTGTAAGTAATTGAGTGGGTAATGATAAAAAATTCACTCTGTATACAATGTATTTTATGGTTGCATTTTTCAAGTGAATTTTGTTAAATAATGTGATTTTTGTTTATATTACTCAATTATCCCAAAAAGGTCTCGCTGCATTTAATGAGATCGTAAACAAATATTATGTATCATTGATGTGCTGTAAGTTGCATTGAAATAATTTGGAAACTATTAGATAATAGTTCTATTTAAAACAATTTTTAATATTTAACTAAAAAT
>NW_026107105.1:0-578 GCF_025091365.1 Daktulosphaira vitifoliae
TTCACAAAAAATTAACTTTTTGAACTTAACTTTTGAAAATGTTCCGGAAGGTCTGACACTTTTATATATATCTTAAATTAATGTTTATGTAATATACTTTAATTTGAAAAAAAAAAATTTGACCTCTGGACTTGTCTTCATGGTGAAAACGGCTACCGAATGCTATTTTTGTGTGAAAATTTTCGATTTTATAATTTACATTTTTTACTTTAAAGTGCTATAACTTTTTAAAAAACGTATGGATCAATATAACTTTTTCATGAAAATTAGTATTTATATACATATTTCATTGGACATACTTTTTTTTTAAATCAGACCATTTCCCTATATATGGAGGGGCTTAAAAAATGCATATATAAAGTAGAACTTTTTCAACTTAACTTTTGAAAGTGTTCCGGAAGGTCTGACACTTTTATATATATCTTAAATAAAAGCTTATGTAATATACTTTAATTTGAAAAAAAAAAANAAAAGCTTATGTAATATACTTTAATTTGAAAAAAAAATTTGACCTCTGGACTTATCTTCGTGGTGAAAACGGACATCAAAGTTAAAGAAAAACGTACGATTTCCGTGAA
>NW_026107106.1:0-578 GCF_025091365.1 Daktulosphaira vitifoliae
AGTTATAGCATTATAAAGTTAAATATAATATGAATAATAAAATCGAGAATTTTCACACGACAATAGCATTCGGTAGCCATTACTTAATATATACTTAATATCAGTGTTGAGAAGGAACTAGTTCCAAAAGGAACGGATTCCTGGAACGAGTTCTTTTTGAAGTAACGATGCTAGGAACTGCTTCCTTTTAAAATAAAGGAACGAGGAAAATGAACAAATTCCATTTTTTAAGGAACGTGAACGGAAATTACAGTTCCTAAAAATTTTTATAAACATGTTTTAGTGTAGTTTTCTTCGTATCTAGACATTAAAATATTATGGTATTTTTAGTTGACTTTTGACAATGGAAGTCCCCTANTTATTAAGGTATTTTTAGTTGACTTTTGACAATGGAAGTCCCCTATAAACCCTACCGAGATCGTAGGATGTGTTAAATGAATCAATTGACTATAAATAGAGTTATTATCACATGAAGGTATACAGTAAATATTTAATATATGTTTACCAGTAGAGAAAAATACAACTTCAAGTTTTCGTATTGAAGAGTTAGAATTATTCTTAAAATGCCAGTCGAAAGA
>NW_026107107.1:0-577 GCF_025091365.1 Daktulosphaira vitifoliae
CGCGTGGCGTTTGGAGAGTTACAAACTTACAAACAAACAACAAACATACACGTGAAACTAATAAAAGCGTGTTAAAAAGAATATGTATCTAAAGGAGATTTAAAATTTATAAATCTCCAAAATTATTTTTATTTTCAAAGTAATTGGCTGTATAAACAAAGCATTCTGTATAATGACACATGATTTAATTTATACCCCAAAATATTAGATTATTAATGTTTGTCATTTGAAGTTATAAATTATTAGATACTCTTATGTTACTCCATATTAAATAAACCATAATTCTACAAACAATTTAGGTATATTCATGGAATTTGTTTGAGAGCATTTGCTCCTTTTTCACTCAATATTTTAATAATAATTAATACAGAGGCATAATATTCAAAGTAAGATGAAAACCTCTATATTCAAAAATATTTGTTTAAGCATCAACGTTGTTGACAGCGTATACATTCAAATCTCATTTCTTTGATAACTGGTCAAAAGCGTTTGTTCATATCAGAGAGACAAAAATAAAAAATGTAACTACTGATGATACTCAACTGAATGAAAGGGTTGTTTGTGTATCGTCTGTAAA
>NW_026107108.1:0-577 GCF_025091365.1 Daktulosphaira vitifoliae
AATAGGAAATTAAAATTGACTTACAGCATTTACAGCAAGATGGTGGATGGACAATGTATCTTTCTGAAAATGCATCGTCTTTTGCAGTTCTGTCAGCAGCTCGTTATGCTGTGTTTGACAGATATGCTAAAAAGTCTGATGAAGCATACTGGATGTCTTCATCAGCTCCAATATGTCTTGCTAAGACTCTACAATCATTCGGGAATGCACCAAATGTGTCTTCAGAAATATTAATTCCTAAAGTAAATTTTGAATAAACATTAATGTATAGATGAATAATTTATTATTATTTCAGGTTGTTGGTATTGGACTGCGCAGTGTATTTGAATTAATAAAAGAAAGTAGGACTTCATCTCCTGATATTTGTACAAAAGCTTTAATGGCATTATTGGATATTATTCAATATCAGTCACCTGAAGCTTTAAAAGACGAGCCTTTTGAAGTCATAGGTGAATAATCTTTATTAGTTTAATATACATTTAAAATATTAAATTATTTTAATACTAATGTTTTTAGATCCATTGTATGAGTTATTATTAGACTTAGCTATTGGAAACTATGATAATAGTACTTATAA
>NW_026107109.1:0-577 GCF_025091365.1 Daktulosphaira vitifoliae
CTCATCCACTGACATAACGTCAATTTCTCAATTACTATTGTTCGTTAAATATGTATCCAAGGATTGTGTTGTTAAAGAAAATTTTTTGGGCATGATTCCCATGACTGGACAAACTCGAGGTGTTGATTATTTGAACACGGTAGTAAGTTTTTTTAACGAGCGTAGTATTGATTTGAAAAAGGTTTTTTCTGTGTGTACTGATGGTTGCCCATCAATGTTAGGCCGTAATATAGGGTTCGTTCAGTTGTTGAAAAAGCATTTGGAAAACGATAATTTATTAAGCTTTCATTGTATTATTCATCAAGAAAGCTTAGCTGTTAAATTTGGTGAAAATTTCAGCTGTGTTATGAAACAAGTTGTAAAGATCGTGAATTTTATAAGGTCAAATGAACTAAACCACAGAGCGTTCCAAGAGTTTTTGAAAGAACTTATATCACAATACGGGGACGTGCTTTACCATACAGAAGTGAGATGGCTGAGTAAGGGTAAAGTTTTGGAACGTTTCTTCAGTATTCGTCATGAGATTACTCTGTTTTTAGCTACGAAGGAAAAAGAGTATCCTGATGTTTATGATTTT
>NW_026107110.1:0-577 GCF_025091365.1 Daktulosphaira vitifoliae
GCGGTCTCCGACACTCCATTCCCAAATCTCCTACCGTACTCGTATATAACCGGTTCAATCGTGTCCTTTCCACGATGACTATGCGTCAATTTTTATACTATTCTGACTAGTTTTTATACACTTTTCACTCACGTTTTGCGACTCCAATAGTCGCAAATCGTCCGATTATAGAACCACTTATATATTTTTTTCATTGTTCACCATCGTTTTTTAATGCACTAATAACCATTCGCTTAAAATTGTATACACTTATTTATTCATCACGTATAATTTTAGTGACCAATGGCTCCACAATTATTCATACAAATTTTCCTAAGCTCACAATTATTAGTTTCTAAACACTACCTTGTCATTAATATCGATTTACATTGTACGTGCATCATATAATCCATCGTGCGTTTTTAATATACATTCACCATCTATGGTTACATCATTATTAGATCTCTCAATTACTTTATTACTCTCGTGCAATCTATCAACCTTCTTCAAATAAATTTTTATTTTTTACTTTAATATAGTGTCATATTTATAAAATCTTATGAATTATATTGTAGTATGTAAGTTACCGCCCCCCCCC
>NW_026107111.1:0-577 GCF_025091365.1 Daktulosphaira vitifoliae
AAGTTATTTGTTTGTTTACAAGTAATATATAATACAGATTATAAATTTTTCATTAATAAATGTAAGATGCGTAATGCAAAGATTTGAGCATATTACGACATTAATCATTATTTAAAATATTGTAGATTATCATTAGCAACTACAAACGAACAGCATTAAAATTTAGTAATTCATTAAAATTTTAAATTCGATTATATAAATTAGGCTAAAATGATAGCACTATAATCATTATAACTTGTATTTCACGTATTAGTATTTAATGTAAATACGTACAATTTGTATGGATGTCAACCTTATTTTTTCAAATACATATTTTGAATTAAATGAAATGTTCAAAATTTAACTTTAATAGTAAATGTCATTGAAATTTTTAACATAGCTTTATTAATTTTTTTTTTTTTTTTTTCATAACTTTGATTGTAAATATTATAGCTCGACAATTAACTTTATACGTTTATTAGATATAAAACTTTTAAATTTAAATTTTTAAGTTAATATATATATATTTCATACATGAAAAGTTACTACTTCAAGTAGTAAATTAATTTTTTTTATGACGTCACTATCAAAGAAACGT
>NW_026107112.1:0-577 GCF_025091365.1 Daktulosphaira vitifoliae
AAGTGGTAACAGACACAAAAAAAAAAAAAACACATCTTAGTAAAACCAATACCTTCTCAGCTTCGCATCGAAGCTAAAATGAAAGGTTAATTTTAAAAATACTTAGATATTACAAATACATTGTTTCTACCAAAAATATCAACAAAATACTTAAATAATTTAAAAAAAGTTTAATATTTTACAAGTTTCTTTAGTTTTATAATACAATAAATGGAATATATTAATTTAAATAGAAAAAAAATCAGTGAAAATGTTATCAAAAATAATTTTTGGATTAACATTAATCCAAAACAAAAATGAAGCTTTAAAATTAAAAACAGACCTATCATTCCATTACTTGAAAAAGTTTAATATATCTAAATAAATTAACAGTAAAAATTATAAATATTTATTTACAAATGTTAGTCGTTTAATAAAATGTTTAACACATGATACTTTAGCATCCTTAAGTATCAAATATGAGATGAAGACTGAAAACCATTTTATTTATTAATTATTTTTTATTTGTGGTTAAAGTCTTTAACAAATTTTAAAAAGCATTATATAATTATACCATTAAATTTATTAGAGAGGATGA
>NW_026107113.1:0-577 GCF_025091365.1 Daktulosphaira vitifoliae
AAATCTGTAGATAGTGTTTCATTTTAAGAAATTGGTACATTATTTCAAAAACAACAATAACACTTATTCCCTTTATTTTATCTTGATTTATAATTATAATATATGAATACATAATAATTACAGTAATTAAATTTAGTATGAAATTTATATTCAATAATATAATATTGTAATTTTTACAGAGATATTATAAAAATAAAAAAGAGTTGTATATTCATATACTTTTAATGCATATAAAAATTTAAATGTATTGATGCAATACTTTTTAATAAAAAAATTTTGTTACTTATAAATAAATACACTAGACTAAAAGGAACTTTCATCAGAAACAAAAATATACTTTTCTAAATCAACTTTTCACGATGTTTTCAAATGTGCAATTAAACTTTTTCTAAGTTTTAATATTATTACTTATTATAAAAAAATAAGTATTTACCATATATAAAAAAAAAATTAAGAACAAAATAAATTTATAGCAATATAAATTTAATAATATTTAATATAAAATCGAGAATTTTTTCACGAAAATCGTACGTTTTTCTTTAACTTTGATGTCCGTTTTCACCACGAAGACAAGTCC
>NW_026107114.1:0-577 GCF_025091365.1 Daktulosphaira vitifoliae
AATATATAACCTATATCTAATTTAAATCATAACGAATGGACTTATCATACGTCGCCTACCACACAATGTGCGTAGATAATAAAAGAATGGATTGACTGTGAGGGTGTGTCATATACGAATAAGCATTTAAACAAGGTCTATTTATTGCAATATAAAATTTATGACATTATCGTTTGGTAGAGTGAGAAAGCGCTATGATAAGGGCCTATATTTCTTCCCCATTCTGGCATGCAACCCCTTGTGTTGTTAGTACACTAACAAGGATGATTCTATATGAACAGGAACAGCCAATCCATTCTTCTATTATCAAAACGACCGGCAGCTGACCTTGCCAGTGCAGCCATTAGGCTTCTTTTTACTTGCTCGACCCAGCAATACTAAGTAATTAGTTGTTATCTCAATAATTACAAAATGGTCAATATTCGTTTTTTTATTGAATAGATATATCAGTATTATATACTTTATATATAATTTATTGTATATAAATTTTATATACAAATACCTCGTGCTAAGAGTATTGATACAAACTTTTATTTTACTATGTAGTTCAGATTAATTCCAGTCCATCGTTTCAATT
>NW_026107115.1:0-577 GCF_025091365.1 Daktulosphaira vitifoliae
CATGCAGGAGAAAGAATTTGGGAGTGGACTGTATAAATGAGTAAATGTATTGAAAGAATATAAAACAATAAACTGTATTTTAACATAAACTAAAATATTATATATATCAATGTGGGTAGGGGGGTCCTTAATGCTAATGCCACAATGCGTCAAATAAAACAAACAATAAGATAAAAATATGACAAAACGATATAACTAATAACTACTTATCTATACTGATGATGACTGGTTGATGCGAATGAAATCGTTGGAATGATCATTGAACCAGAAAATGTATTGTTGCGAATAGTATGGGCGTATCGCAAGGGCGATAAAAACAATAACGCACAAAGGTGTGACAATCGCAAGGGCGATATATAAGCACTTTTTTCAACAACTACGGGCTCGCAAGCACCGTAGAGCCATACAACAAAAAAACAACGAGGATGGCAGCGAAAACGCAAAATGTCATACAAGAACCAATAATAATAAGGCGAGTCACAAGAGTCACGCACGTAAACATCCAATCTAATGAATTCCTCGCACAACCGGTGGTGGCAGCGCGAGTGGCGCTATTAGTCACAGCAAAATCGGTAAA
>NW_026107116.1:0-577 GCF_025091365.1 Daktulosphaira vitifoliae
AAAATTATGCTCATTTTTTTACGCATAATCCACAGAGAATAAATATTGTTCAAAATAATATATTATGCAGCATTCTATATTGGCGAATTTTTATAAATACTCGGTCCCTGAAAAATATTCTGATAATTTGGATAAAATTAATGCATTTTGTATAGTATAGAGTCAAGTGGGAAACATGTAAATTAATAGGGTAATTCTATGTTTATTATTCCCATTAAAATATATAGTAAATAATACTTTAGACAAGGCATTTTCATCATAAAGTATGTAGTTATCTTTATAAGTATAAATAAAAAATAAACATTTATACATATATGTTTGTTTAAAATTACGCCACTTGACATTAAAGTATAAAGTAAAAAAATTTATTTTTTAATTAAAAATTAGTTCTTTATAGTGAGCCAAATAATTTAATGTTTAGGGATATTACTCAGCTTTGAATTACTGAAAGTTGACTATATATACAAAATATATTTAAAAATATATGCCATATATAAATTTCATTTAAAAGTGATAACTGCAACACAGGGTGGCCCTCAAAAATCGAATGTCTTTTTTTTTTTTTACGCTACCCCTT
>NW_026107117.1:0-577 GCF_025091365.1 Daktulosphaira vitifoliae
AATATGAAAAATAAAAGTATTCAGTTAAGTTATCAATGATGTAAGGTCCTATTATTAATAATAAAAGTATGTAATAAAAACGATTTAAATTAATAATGTTTTAAGATAAACAATAAAAAGGCAAACTTATTTCATATTATTATAATCACAGTGAGCTTTATATTTATTTTATTTGCCTATTTTTGATTTTCTTTTTTACAGAACATTTATAACTATAATAATGACAAAACTGATATAATCTAGTTGGATTTATAGCGTAGTATACTCAATGGATCACAACTAAATCAATTAAGTATTTATTTTCGATACACTGTAACTAAAAATAGTTATATAAATTTATTGTTCGAACTCGGGTTTATTTAGTTTTGTAGATATTTTATACACCATATTGTAGTATGAACCAAAAAAAACTATAAAATAAAAATACTTTTTTGTTTAAAATAAATTTATAGACAAACGAAAGAATTATATTGATCACTGTATCATTGTGTTTTAATTTATTTACTTTCAATAAAGTTAATATTTTAAATAATTATCTCGTTACTTATTAAAACTTATAATAAAAAAAAAAAAAAAA
>NW_026107118.1:0-577 GCF_025091365.1 Daktulosphaira vitifoliae
GTGGGCTGTTAAAGGGTCAAATGTTCACAAAAATATATAAAATGATAGATAAATATCTAAGGTATCTAAAAAAAAAATTTAAAAAGTTTTGACATTTTCAAAAGTTAAGTTGAAACACATCATAGTAAAACCAATACCTTCTCAGCTTCGCATCGAAGCTAAAAATATTATTTTGATTTGTTAATATTTGATAATGTTATGGCAGTTTTAAGTATAAAAAACATCCTGATAGAAATTTTTATCGAAAACATTACATTTTTTTAAATTTTGACGGCTATTTGCACATAGAAGATAAGGTGTTGGGACAAATTTTTTTTTTTTAATTTCATAGTATAAGACATAACCTTTAATTTGATATATGTTTAAATGACGCAGTATTTCCGGAACATTTTCAAAAGTTAAGTTGAAAATTTTCTATTGTTTATACAATGATNTTTAAGTTGAAAATTTTCTATTGTTTATACAATGATTCAAGTTTTGAACGACCCCTTTATAGGGGGAAATTGTCCAATTTTAATAAAAAGTATGTCAAATGTAAGATGCACTTATAATGTAATTAGAAAAAAAAAATTTGTGC
>NW_026107119.1:0-577 GCF_025091365.1 Daktulosphaira vitifoliae
GCAACATCAACTCTTATTTCTTTAATTATATCCTGATTAGTAGTTCTTTGATTTTAAAAGTTAATATATGAATAAATACTACTTATAGTTTTTAAATTCAGTATGAAATTGTGAGGCCATCTATGATGTATGGTTCATAGTGTTGGGCGGTTGATAAGAAAGTAGACCAGAGAATAAGTGTAATAGAGATGAGAATGCTTAGTTGGATGAGTGGCGTGACTAAAGAAGATAGGATAAGGAACGAGCATATAAGAGGAAGTAAAGGTGTTGCGTCAATCGTGGATAAGATGACAGAAAATAGCCTTAGATTGTTTAGTCATATTAAAAGGAGAGAAGAATTGGATGCTGTAAGAACAGTTATAGAAATGAATGTTGAAGGAAGAAGAGATAGAGGAAGACCAAAAAAGAGATGGAGGGATGCTATTGAATNAAGACCAAAAAAGAGATGGAGGGATGCTATTGAATATGATTTGACATAATATGATTGTTGTTTGAAAATGTACAATTTAGCGTTTAGTTGGGTTTAAACAATATAGTGTCAAATCAATTACCTACTCTATCAGTTGTATCTTAATAT
>NW_026107120.1:0-576 GCF_025091365.1 Daktulosphaira vitifoliae
AAAGTTTTTTGGAAATAGTAATTTAGTCTATTGTCTTTAATCTAGGAAGTAAAACATTTTGTTCGCGCAAAGAGCAACGTTAGCGATACTGTTTAATGATATCATCGCTAGTACACTGTGGCAAATTAAAAACAGTTTGCAAGTGTTTGGCCTATCTTATAGAAGTATACTTAGTTATTTGAAAATAAGTGAAATGGAAAGGATTATCCATTTCACAATTAATTGAGAAATGTTTGATACAATTAATTTATGAAATTTCTGGGTAAAAGAAAAAAACAGGAGTCAACTACTATAAGAAAGGAACCCTTGTGTCAACACATTTTATATAAGATTGTAATGTTTGCATAATTGATTAATTATACTAACATAACAATTATAATAATTATGCTATATATTAATTATAATATAACACAATTGCAATATCTTGACTATTGCATAACATCAGGCAGTAAATATTTTATTAATCATATTTTAGAATTGTTGTTTTAAAATATTAACTTTGTATTAGATTTTTAAAAGAAGAATACAAATGTTCTAGTATATAAGTCAGTGTGAATTTAATTGACAAGGAGAGTA
>NW_026107121.1:0-576 GCF_025091365.1 Daktulosphaira vitifoliae
ATCTATCTTTCTCCCTTATACAAAAGTCCAGCATAGAGTTAAGTAGTGATGTCCCTACACCGTTAACACTACAAGCGTTGGATAGACCTGTACACATGACTGGTGAAACAGCTACCGCACAAGTTGTCCGGTTGGTATCAAACACTTTATGCCTTAGGCCTTCTACGTTTTTAACTGCTTTCTGTTGTCCCCACGTACATCCGAGATGAGACAATCCGTCTAAGTTTTGTTCAGGATTCCTCATACTTTTTTTGACAAACATGAACATGTACTCTCTAAATATATATTTTGAAAAATGAGTACTTGGCCGTTTGTAACATTCATCCAAGAAAAAGTCATATGGAAACAATAGAATCAGTTACTTGCTAACTGTAGTATAAAAATGCTTTCAAAAAAGTAAACTGATTTTCAGGCAACCAACACTAGCTACATTACAAATTCACTACTCCGTTTAATTAATTGTTTAAACAGGTTTGGTTTTAGCGAGGGCGTGAAAAATACTGATAATATGCACGTAAGTAAATAAACCCTAAATCCTTGTTCCTCTCCTCGGTATCCCTAAACGATAGTAAACGG
>NW_026107122.1:0-576 GCF_025091365.1 Daktulosphaira vitifoliae
TATTTTTTGAGTAATTTTTGTAGCATTTATGAATAGATATATTATTTTAGCAGAAATATCATTTATGTTGCAAATATAGTTGCCTACACTTAGTGCCTTATTGGATGCATGAAATAAGGCTGCATAATAGTGTCGTCATTCTATTCAATGAAATGTATAAAAACATTTAAAAAGATATTAAAATACGAAAAAAATGTTGATTAAACATATATACAGAAAAAGATTTAAACAAAAATAAATTAATAACTTAACATTTTACTAAAGAGAACACTTTTACAGAAAACTAAAGGTAATATTAAAACAAAATTCATTAGGTTTTTTTAAAATAAAAATATTTTACAATAATTTTTCGGAGTAATACAACAATATAATTGTTATAATTTTTTTTATTGACAAACTAAATAAAAAATATTTTTTTCAATTTCATATTCAATTATTACTTGTAAAAGTTTTAGCAGTTGAATTATAATTAAAAATAAAGGGTTTCTTTTAAACATTATTTAAAAAGTACAGAAAACTTTAGGTCAAGTTGAAAAATATTAATATTAAAATTAATTTCCGGTCAAAAAAAAAAAA
>NW_026107123.1:0-576 GCF_025091365.1 Daktulosphaira vitifoliae
ATATGTTGATTAAAGATTTTGTTTTAGGTTTGGTTGAATTATGAATTTTTTTTCGCGCCAAGTGCGTTGTGATTGTGTATCTTCAGCTGTTAGGACGCCTTATCAGCGGCCCGTGTTGTTCGATCGTTTTTTATTCAAAAAATGTACCAGTTGTAAAATTATATAGTTTAAGTGAACTGTTGTTTTTGTATGAATTAGTAAAACATCGTTCAAGTTTCGTTTTAAAATACATTATTTAAAGACATATAGTTGTTTTCTTTTTTCTTACATTGGTTAGAACATTATTACAATAAAACTGAAGGTAGTATATCTCTCTTGTTAATTATAATTCTTTTTTTACATGGNTCTCTTGTTAATTATAATTCTTTTTTTACATGGATGACTTTTCAGGCGTTTGTGATACTGTTCAAGAAACATTTCGGTTACGTCAATGGTCAAGCAATAACGTAAGTCGAATAATAATAATAATAATAATAATAATAGCGTAAGCAGGTGACAGGAGGCCTGATTGTCACTGAGAAGACATCCTGAAGAATTTGTCAGAAGTTTAAAAAATATTAGGCATGTATTGGGATC
>NW_026107124.1:0-576 GCF_025091365.1 Daktulosphaira vitifoliae
TGTACACTCCGGTAAAGTTACTAACATAGTGTTCAAATTTGAAGAGCTAATAAAAATTTCTGAAAAAAACAATATATGCAATATAATTTTTTTAAAAAACAACTTACACATCTAACTAGCTTATATAATAAAAAAATTACAAATGTCAAAATCGCTAACTTTCGAAATTTTTTTTTTCAAACGGCTATAAATAACGACCAGATTAACATGTGACCTTAAAATTTTATATTTTATCTAAGCAATATACTAGAATTGAGTTTTCATAATTATTTTAAAATTATGAGTACATTTNTTCAAACGGCTATAAATAACGACCAGATTAACATGTGACCTTAAAATTTTATATTTTATCTAAGCAATATACTAGAATTGAGTTTTCATAATTATTTTAAAATTATGAGTACATTTTAAAATGGGACTTATGAGCGCCTAAAATTCGATTTCAGACCACTGTGGTCCGGCGGTAACGGTCAGACCCGTTCGGATTTTACAATATCCACACAGGTAGATAATAGCCGCCCGATAAAGATACACATAACTAACATAATACCAATGATAAAGATTACAACAAAATTG
>NW_026107125.1:0-575 GCF_025091365.1 Daktulosphaira vitifoliae
TTTTTTTTCAAATGGGTCGCTACTCATCAATTAGAAGAATTGTAATCCAGTTAAATTATAGTAATTTGCGATATTTAAATAGAACAAACTCTGAAACCTCGTCGAAATATATATACATTTTAATAACGCTTTCATTTAAATTGAATCTCATTTATTATATTGTGATATAATCAGAAACACATTATGTTTCCGACTACAGTTAAAAATGTTGAAATAAAGAATCGATAATTTTCTTTAGTATACATCTAAACTTGAAAATTTACCGTCGACAATTTATTCTTTCAGGACTAAGATTTTTAATAAGTGTTTATAAGGCCTATTAATTGTTTTAAAAAATCAGACCATTGAAACCCAAGCTAAAGATATTTCACCTATAGTATACCCGTTTATAATTTGAAGAACTCGAGGAACGCTTACAATATGTATGAGACATTTTCAATAACACTGTATTTATGTTATGTTGGCAAACTTTGTTCTATTATTACTGTTATTGTTGGTACATTATTGCTTGATTATATAACACGTACTGTTGGAACTGTGAGCTTTGCTCGCGGTAAGTGTTGATTGATATCATC
>NW_026107126.1:0-575 GCF_025091365.1 Daktulosphaira vitifoliae
TAGCCAGCTATCCCCCGTTGGTCCCTTAGAATACTGTCGACGGGCATTTAGGCTAAACCCCTAAATAGCGACGTAACAAAGTACTATTTACACAAACATAAGGATAGATGAGAATGATGTGCTGAGAGTGTATTAACCCTCCTCTCCCAATATATCATTATCCCTAACTGCTTACGATCCAATGTTCATCATTTATCATCGTTCACACGATTTAAAACTATACGATCAAATTTAATATGTGAAATTTAAAAACTGCATATATTTAAATAATAATTCCTTGGAACTTCATGTACGCGAAAAAGAGACATAAATGTAATTTATTATCTATTTCAAAAGTGATTAGACAATCAACTGTCATTTTCATCATTAACACAGAACACACATATCACAAATTAAGTTTCATTGCATTTTTTTAATCAATGCAAGTATATAAAGTCTTGGATCTGTTTAGTCTTCGAAAGAATTATAAGAGTACCGTAGTTTGTTATAACAACCAGATTTTGTGCAAAGAAATTTGTTGTAGTTACATTTTTCGTTTAATAAAAATTAAATTGAAAGTATAAAACTAATTCTTG
>NW_026107127.1:0-575 GCF_025091365.1 Daktulosphaira vitifoliae
AGTGTAGCGAATATGTTTTTGTTACACCGTCGAATTTTACTATACATTGCAAACTGCGTATTGTTTTTAATTAAATATTTCTCCAGAGATCTTAAATGAATCTTGGACGCCAAATGTCTTATGTAACACGTGCAGAACTATGTTAACAATGTAGATAACAGGCACAAAGTAAAAAAATTGGTAGCACAGTGAGATGTGGCATAGTTGGGTCAAGTATAAATGGCAGTTATTAAAATCACTGTTATAATAAAAAGTTCAATGCAGATCTGTAGATAGTGTTTAATTTTTAAGAATTGGTGGATTATTCCAAAAGTTGAATTAACTCCTATTACGAATCGACACGGAGCCGTGTCAAGGAATAAAAATAGAGGTTAAGCGTGACATTTTGATTCAAAATTGTTCATAGATTATTTTTAGCATGTAAATACTCGTTTTTAACACGCTTATATTAGTTTCACATGTATGTTGTGTGTTGTGGGATGTTTGTAACTTTCCAAGTGGCACGTGTTATTATGTCGCGTATCCCGTCGTATATGACCTTGAGACTAGACTAACGTAACGCATTCACCCCACCC
>NW_026107128.1:0-575 GCF_025091365.1 Daktulosphaira vitifoliae
CGCTCTAAAATGACACTCATGTTTATAAGATCATTATAAATTTTAAGGAAATACAAATTTTTCAGTTTTTTCCTTTATTTTTCATACACCACAACATTAAATACTTAAATTAATTAATTAATTATTTTTACAACTTAGAACGATCGCAACTCTTTGAAAATTATATTGAACAATAAATAGTATATTTTTCTTTAAAAAAAGATTCTTATATATATCAATATATATTTTGTGTTTTGAGGGTTATAACAAATTAAGGATATTACCCTATAAGAAATGTATGGCGGCCGTGACATCACGCGCCTATTAAATACAGCCCTTAAATTAATAACAGGAAGTCTAAACAAAAAAATGTCACCACCAAATATTTGTTATTTTTCAAGCTAAAATTATTTTTTGATTTGGCAATTCTTAAGAATATATATTGAAAATTTATACAGGAAAAATAATAATCTTTTCTTTATAAATAATCTCTTGATAACAAAAATATCAAATACTTTTTAAGAAACGTTTGAGTCATAAAATTATTTTATGGTTTTTTAATGCATTTGCATTTATATAATTTCTCTTTTTTTTTT
>NW_026107129.1:0-575 GCF_025091365.1 Daktulosphaira vitifoliae
AAAAAATAGGATCAATTTTATTATAGTTATAACCCGTTGTCGACAACACGTTAAGGTAAAAAACCCATAATTTCAACTTAGTCACAATGACCCTGTAATTATACGGATTGTAATTCATACATTAGACAACCTTCAGCCTATGAAAAATAAGCGGAAATGATTTTTAAATTTTATGATTCATAAGTTATCTTTAGTATACTTTGTGTGTCGATTAAATATGTATTCAATTTTTATAAAAATCTAGTAAAATACCAATAAATAGATATATGGTATTTTGTAAGGAAATATTTCTTAAAAATTCGAAAAAATCCTTAACTTAAGAATATTGTATCTACTTTACAACAAAATAAAAAATTGTGCTCATTCATGTCTTCATCGGGTTAGTGAACAATCATTGATAAATAATTTTAAAATGTTTGTTGTTATTATAGTAGCTTAAAAAATAAATAATAAAACTATTATACATTGTATTGTCGTTATTAAAATGGCTAACTCTTAAGCGGCCCCTACACGATCAATAATATTGAACAATAATTGATATTGCGCAATATTATTGAAAGTTTAGTATAGATATT
>NW_026107130.1:0-575 GCF_025091365.1 Daktulosphaira vitifoliae
ATGCAAAAACTATATTAAGCATTTTTTTTTTAAATCATTTCAAATAATTTTGTTAATAATAGTTCGTAATGAGCGATATTAATAGAAACTCCCCGACTCATCCCCTCTAGTTTACCGCGAACGAGTCCGACGGGTAAATCGGGAGAACGTATTTTATCAATACGAGGATGGAAGAAAACGCCGCTCACCTTGGTAGAGGCAGTTCAACCGGAGCTTCGTTTCCAACCTTGCCAAACGACGACGGCCTCAATGGTATATTAAACGTAACATACGATTATTTGAGTTAAAACCGCCGCCGCTTTATCGTTCATTATATTGCCCACCATTGAAGGAAATTATGTATATATATATACATAAAGCAATAATGCAATTCTACATAAATATTTAGATTAAACAGCGGTCAAGTGTTTTACGGTCGGATAATATTTTTCAGGCGAAATATTTTTATCTGGAAATGGGGTTCGACGAGGAAATGACCAGTTTAAAAACGCAGTCTTTTATTTTTCGAATATTTCGACAGATTTTAGCATTGTTTAGAGAGGGGAGTAAACACTCACCTAAAGTTCAACCACACA
>NW_026107131.1:0-575 GCF_025091365.1 Daktulosphaira vitifoliae
GAACCGTGCGGAAAATAACCAAACTGGTTACGCAAGGTATACCACCCTTATCGTATAACAACGACACAATGTCACTTGTACGGAACCCTTACACTACCAACCCGTTAAGGGAAGGAAAAAAAAATACTACCCCTATAGATAGTAAATCCTTGGAACCGCGAACTACTGGTAAGGAAATTTCAGAAAATTCTCCTCCACCGTCCCCTGACGACATCCCTGATTTACAGACCGCTTTTGTAGAAAGCACCCTTTCGGCTCCGCACCCTCATTTAGAAAATGGGCCCTACGCCGCGGAAACTTCGGCTATAAATCAAATGTCTACTGTCAGCGCTGGACCTATACCAACCATCGCCTCAGTTCAAACCACGGACTTTAAAACCTCTACGGTAGTACCAAATAGCCCAATTTCCCCGAATATTATTAGGGAGGAATATGTAATCGAAACGAAAACCACACTAATGGCGAGTAAAACCATCAGTGAGTCTATCGATTTCGTGGTTAAAAACCAATTACACCCGTCCACTAATAAATTATTCGAAACAGATAGGAGCCCACGAACATGTCCGAAGAAAATT
>NW_026107132.1:0-575 GCF_025091365.1 Daktulosphaira vitifoliae
CATAAAAAATAATGAAATTTAATTTATCATGAATTTAATAAAAAAACTATTTTAACAAATTTTGTTTAGATCAATATTTAAAAACTACTGAAAGCAATATGTTTATTAAAAAAAAATTACAAAAGTCAATATTGTTGGATTTATTGAATGAGAAATGTGCAATTTTTGAAAAAAAAAAAAACTAATCTAATCTTAATTCCTAATTAATATAGCTAAAAAAATGTGAAAAAGTAAAAGG
Organism: Daktulosphaira vitifoliae; assembly: GCF_025091365.1. Classification (NCBI taxonomy): domain Eukaryota; kingdom Metazoa; phylum Arthropoda; class Insecta; order Hemiptera; family Phylloxeridae; genus Daktulosphaira; species Daktulosphaira vitifoliae. Next base: position 239 of record NW_026107132.1, read on the forward strand.
TATTGTTACATTGCTATTTAGGGGTTGAGCCTCATAACAGTATTCTGCCGACCAACGAGGCTAGCTGGCTAGGCTATATCTACCGTAGGTACCGAGGTTTCCTATTTAATTTATATTTCCTTTAAACTAACTATCAAGGGTCACACTACAAATATATATATAACACTCTAGATTAGCAACGATATAAGTATTTATTAAATCTACAATACAACATCTAGAGATGATAATAATCTAACAGTATCTAACAGATAATAATCTGACGGCAACCCACACACTATTTCGATGGTAGCTAATATAAGTTAAATATAAATCAATAGAGAAATGGTTTCAATGTTAA
>NW_026107133.1:0-575 GCF_025091365.1 Daktulosphaira vitifoliae
AAAAAAAAACAAATTGTGGCTCAAAACATTAAAAACAAAAATATACATTACTAGCCCCGAAGGGCTAAAGAAACCGGAGGCAGGTACAGTCGACGCCAATAAAAAAAATTACATTATAAATTTAGCGGCCACTCACGATAAAAAAAATAGAAATATAAAAAAAAACAATTAGTTGTAACGCACACAACTAAAAAAAAGACACACCGCTACGGACGAAAATTAGCGTACCAGTTCCGATGATTGCTAATTTCCGACAAAACGTCCGGCGTTTGACCCGGCGGTCCGTTGGCGACAACACGGCTAGCCTTCAGAGTAGAAGTCAAAAAAAATTAAATACCCAGTGCCGGAAATTACTAAGAACAATTTGAATCATAAGGCGACAATGTATGCGGTGAACAGTGCAAATGACGTTCAAGATAGGAAAGGAGCGGGGTGAATGTGCACACAAATGCCGTCCATGAACCGGTCCGAAGTAGTACACAGCTGACTATCTCGCACGCGCACAAACGAATCACAACACCTTATTGGAATTATTTGAATGATAAACGCCGTAGCAACAAGCATTCGGCTCAACA
>NW_026107134.1:0-575 GCF_025091365.1 Daktulosphaira vitifoliae
TGTTGTTTTTCTTAAATTTTAAGTTGTTTTTCATTTAGATCTTTCTTTAATGATGTTTCACTTTTTCGATCACATTAAAATTTTATTGACTTTCAACGTGTTTTTATGTGTAAACATGTTGTTTTTCATAGATTTTAAGTTTATTCTTACTTAGAACGTCGTTTGATGATGTTTCACTTTTTCGTCCACTTTAAAATTTTTTTGACTATCAAATTGTTTTTATGTGTAAACANTCTTACTTAGAACGTCGTTTGATGATGTTTCACTTTTTCGTCCACTTTAAAATTTTTTCGACTTTCAAAGTCTATTTATGTGTTAACATGTTGTTTTACTTAAATTTTTTTTTTTCTTACTTAGAACGTAGTTTACTGATGTTTCACTTTTACGTCCACTTTAAAATTTTTTTGACAATAAAATTATTTTTATGTGTAAACACTTTGTTTTTCTTGAATTTTACGTTGTTTTTCATTTAGATCTTTGTTTAATCATATTGAACTTTTTCGTCGACTTTCAATGTGTCTTTATGTGTAAACATGTTGTTTTTCTTAGATTTTAAGTTTATTCTTACTTAGAAC
>NW_026107135.1:0-575 GCF_025091365.1 Daktulosphaira vitifoliae
ATTATTTGTTCATAGAAATGTATATTATTCATAAGAACAATAAATATTTATATTATGTCTTATGATTATCATCAAATATTAGATTCTTGAATAAAAAAAACATATTACAGATATTTACCAATACATCATATATATAAAAATAAATAAGGTAAAAAAAAATCTTGATTTACTATTACTGGATAGGTTCCCTTTCTAATTTTGTCATTGTCATTATTATATTTATTATTTTAATTATCTAATTTCCTTGTTGTGTACTATTTAGGGTGGAACAGATCTAACTGAACTCATATAACTTATGATTTTTATAACATTTTCTTTTTTTTTTTTTTAATCAATTTTTACAATATAGAACTATATTTAAAATATGTTTTATATTATTTTTCGCAATTACAAAAAAATANATGTTTTATATTATTTTTCGCAATTACAAAAAAATATTTTAAGAATTAATTTTTTTATTAAAATTTTTTTTAAGATTTGAAGATAGTCATTTTATAGATAAGTTTTAAAGAAAAGTTTATTTAATTAAAAACTCAATATGTTTTAGACAATGTTTCTATATTTTTTTTTAATAA
>NW_026107136.1:0-575 GCF_025091365.1 Daktulosphaira vitifoliae
TATTTTCGATATTTTTTGTTAGAGGTAAATAAAATTAATTATTGGAGACTAATCAGTGAAAAAAACCCAGCACAGGGGGGTTGCGGCACAGTGGTGACGTGCATAGTTGGATCAAGTATAATGATATCTGACAGTGATTAAAATCACTATCAAAAAAAACGCTTCGATGCAAATCTTTAGATAGTGTTAAATTTTTAAAAATTGGTGGATTATTCCAAAAGCTTCATAAACTGCTAGTTCCTTATTAATATCCTGATTAAGATAAAGTATGTCGAATGAAAAAGGGATTATTAAAAAATAGTATTTCCCATNGGATTATTAAAAAATAGTATTTCCCATAAAAAAATTTTATTCATCAATACACTTTTCAATAAGTTATAGCATTATAAAGTTAAAAATGTAAAAAATAAAATTGAGAATTTTCACACAATAATAGCATTTGGTAGCCATTTTCACCGTGAAGATAAAATAAAGTCCGAAATTNTTTTGTGAAAACAAAATAAAGTCCGAAATTTTTTTTTTATATAATAAAGTAGATTACATTAGCTTTAATTTAATATATATATAAAAGTGTC
>NW_026107137.1:0-574 GCF_025091365.1 Daktulosphaira vitifoliae
ATATTCGTCATATTAATTAGAAGGATTTTGTTATTATTTATGTTATATGCGAAATTCTAATTGCATATTTGAAATTGGCGTAAAATTAGGTTAAGAAAAATATATTTTGGTCTTGGATGAAAATTCCTTGTAGACCAGTAAATTTATTTATAAATAACAATAATTTTTTTAAGTATTGTAAGTAATAAATTCTTTAAAATTTTTTTATAATTTCTCTGTAAAAATTATAATACTAAATTATTAATTATCAATTTCATATAATATTTAATTGTTATAATAAATATTTATACATATATTACACTTATAATCATAAAACTTGTAATTAGGATCTAAATAAGGAAATAGGAGACCATGTTGATTTTGGAATAATCTATTACAAGCAGCTCTTAAAATACTTGATACTCCACCAGCCAACGATACTAAAGCTGAAATTCCAATAAATATAGGGATGAATTGAAGCACCTTACCAAATTTTGGTACTCATATAATGCGGGGTGTTTTAAATTTTTGTTTTCTTTTAATGGCAATACGAGCGATTACTAATGCTAAGTTTGCCGTACTGTTAATATTTTTT
>NW_026107138.1:0-574 GCF_025091365.1 Daktulosphaira vitifoliae
GCCATCTGCCATATTCACCTTACAACTAGTTGAACACGACACCGTATGGAATTTATGCACCATCGCTAAATGAACATTACGAATATTTGGCTTTATTATTATGTATTAATTACTTTTAAACATAATTGATTTTACAATTTTGTACTACGCTAGTAGGTATTTAAAAATAAATAATTTGTGTTAATACTTTTACACAATCAACTTTATAAATTATAATCTTCAATTTTAACCGCTATTTTTTATATTATTGAAAGTTCGTTTGGTAACGATTATTTACCAATTTTGCTATATTATACATGGCGCTAACTTCACTGATAACTCAATGATGACTACAACATGGTCGAATTTTAGAACTACAGGACACGCTATTATTGCTACTTTATATATATATATATAGAAATATTGGTACAATTGACAAATTACCTTTTGGAAATATCCATAGATTTTATTCCAATAAATCATTAACTCTTTATTTTGAATTTTTTGTGTCCATAGACTCGTATCACCACTATATGATGACTCATCTGAATATCTCGCAGTCAATGTTATAAATACACTATTTAACGTGGATAAT
>NW_026107139.1:0-574 GCF_025091365.1 Daktulosphaira vitifoliae
AAACACATCATAGTAAAATTAATACCTTCTCGGCTTCGCATCGAAGCTAAAATAAACATAACATGACGATTAGGATTTCCTTGGGTTGGGTTATGCAACACAATTATAATACGTCTCTAACATAGGTTGCGTGGATATTTAGGTGTTAAGTTTTTAGTCTAAATGAAATCTAAATGCTTCTGAACAGTAATCTATGTGACAGACGGGTACAGATACGGATTTATACTATGTAATTTATATAATCATAGAACAACCAACAAGGGTCTCACTACATTAATGTCTAACAATGTCGATTATACAACAATAAAATAGTTCGAGTAAATGATACCATTATATGCTTGAAACTTAAATATCATATATTATATTTAGTAACTACTTAACTATATATATATATTGTCATTTAATATATTAGGTTGATGCCTTTTTAATATATAAGGGATGACTCTACAAAGTGTTCATTAGCTGATTACTTAACAAATCTATGAAACTAAATGTATGGATAAATGTATTTTTTTCATGGGTAGTAGTATTTATATACATCTTTCATTCGACAAATTTTTTTTTTAGCTTCGAT
>NW_026107140.1:0-574 GCF_025091365.1 Daktulosphaira vitifoliae
GTATAGTTCATCAAAATCGGTCATGTCTAAGCTGAGAAAAGTAGGCGGCAGATAAAAAAAACACGTCATGGTAAAATAGTACTTTCTCAGTTTCGCATCGAAGCTAAAATTAAAAAAAAAAATAGTGTTTAGGAAAAAAGTAAAAATTATTTTTAAATAATTTTTCAAAAAATCCAAAAATAAAATTGAGAACATTCTTTTCGTTGTAATAGACAAACATCAAGTAGTGTAATTTTCAAAATAACCTAGGGAGGCCGTTATAAACATAATACATCCAAACAAAATAATTTTTTATTAAACTACGTTTTTTTTAGCTTTGATGCGAAGCTGAGAAGGTATTAATTTTACTATGATGTGTTTTTTTTTTGTCCGTTGCCACTTTTTCTCAGCTCTCACTGGACCGATTTCTTTCAACAATACGTCAAAAGATCTCAAATAGTATCTAGTTGAAGACATTACCCTTAAAAATTGAAAAATTTTCCCTCGTTCCTCGCAAATGGGGAAAATATCCAATAAAATTGGTAAATTTTGTCATTTTTTTTTCTTAAAACTTCCATAACTTTTTCAAAAATCA
>NW_026107141.1:0-574 GCF_025091365.1 Daktulosphaira vitifoliae
CTACGAAATCCAAGATTTTTTCTCTAGCTTCATTCTTTCCAATAAAACCATATTCTCTCCTCTCATTACTTACATGTACAAATAAATCTTTACCTATCACCGCATACTCATTGCCAGGTACCCCTCGCATCACCTCATCCATCTCTCACCAAAACACTTCCTTGTCTATTTCATCAAATCTTACTTGTAGTGCATAGGCACTTGTTACAATCAGTATTTTTTTCTCTAATATCAATTTCACGACTATAATCCTGTCACTTTTCCTAGCTACTTTTACTACTTTACTTTTCTTTTCCTCATCCATTATTATCCCTACACCATTCATAATGTTACCATTAAGACAAAAAAAATTGGTACCATTATGAGGGATAAATTTGAAAAATATTTAACCATTTATTAAAGTAGTACTAAATAATAATTATTTAGTTTTATTGATTTAATTATCAAACAAAAAATGTTATTAATAGTTATTATTTATATAATGATATTTAGTGTTTAACATTAAATCACTCACTCTGTATGTAATTTTTTGTTATGTCCTCTGATACACAAATGTAGAAATCAGATATCAAAA
>NW_026107142.1:0-574 GCF_025091365.1 Daktulosphaira vitifoliae
ACAAATTTAAAATCGCTAATTTTCGAAATTTTTTCAATTTTTTTTACTTAAAATTGCCATAACTTTTTCAAAAATCAACATAACTTTTTTTTATAGATTCTTGATATCATTACCTTTCATTTGGTATATTTTTTTTATACATCTGACTCTTTACCTGCTCACAGGAAGGGGATTTAAAATAATAACTTTCCACAAAAAGTTAACTTTTTCAACTTAACTTTTGAAAGTGTTCCAGAAAGTCTGACACTTTTATATATATCTTAAATTAAAGCTAATGTAATGTAATTCATTATGCAAAAAAAAAAATTTCGGACTTTATTTTGNATTCATTATGCAAAAAAAAAAATTTCGGACTTTATTTTGTCTTCACGGTGAAAATGGCTACCGAATGCTATTTTCGTGTGAAAATTCTCTATTTTATTTTTTACATTTTTAACATTATAATGCTATTACTTTTTGAAAAGCGTATGGATCAACACAATTTTTTTATGTAAAATAATATTTATATCCCTTTTTCATTCGACATACTTTATCTTAATCAGGATATTAATAAGGAACTAGCAGATCATGTAGC
>NW_026107143.1:0-573 GCF_025091365.1 Daktulosphaira vitifoliae
AAAAAAAAAAAAAAAAAAAAATCGTTAATATATGTTATTAGTTTGTAATAAATAGAGCTAGTGGTATTTTTGCAATAAATGCTTAATAGGATAATATAAATAATACATAAGTTTTATTATTTTATGGTAATGACCCAAAACACCACTGATTAGGACTAGAATTTGTAGTATTTGCAACTTTTTTGGTAATATTTTAGTGCATAGCTCGTCCTGCACAAAATCTAATTTATATATTACAGTATACGTTTATACATTTTTTAGTGTATTATTTAATTATTTTTATGAATAATACCTCTTTGGATCATTTTAAAAGTATTTTTGTTCAGTTTTTGATACGTAAAACTTTGTATTTTTAATAATTTATTGGACATTTATGTAATTTTTTTGGTAATTAAATATATTTTTGACAAATTTTGATATGTACGCCAAGTACAGAATTTTAATAAAAAAAATTTTTATTTTTATTTATAAACGAATTGAAGAGCTTTGTATAACAACTAAGCAAATTCAACATTTTCAGAAAATATATTTTTAGTAAAATTAAATAAATATGATTTACATAATTCATAACAA
>NW_026107144.1:0-573 GCF_025091365.1 Daktulosphaira vitifoliae
AACGAATTTTATGAACCAGGTACTATCTGCTGAATTTGAATTTCTATAATCGCGTTCTTTTTTCAATGAAGATAAAATTTCTCTTTGATACGAAGTGAGGTCTGTAGTTATCCATATATTTTTCCATTCAGGCAGTGTAAGCAACAATCTCTTAGTTTTAAGGACTGATTTTACCGCCTCGGTAGATTCAAGCTCAACACGTATTGGTCTAGATTTATTAGTTTGGTTACCAATTCTATTTATGGAAGAGGGACGAATTTGTAGATTTAACTTGATTAATAAGTCTTCGACTAATGTTTTATCATTATTAGTCGAAACCGGTGCATTGAAAATTATAATATTTTTAGATTTAGATTCTCTTTCTTTAGTTTCCCGAATAATATCTATTGGTAATTTGAATTGGTGAGAAGAGGAATTATTGTTTAGTAAGGAATTTGACCGAAGAGTGTCTAATTCTTTTCTAAGTTCTATATTTTCATTTTTAAGTAATAGTATATCAGCTGCAAGAGATTCAGTTTTTTCAAGTATTCTTTCAGAGGTTTTTTCTTGAGTGAAAAGTTTTGATTTAATTAA
>NW_026107145.1:0-573 GCF_025091365.1 Daktulosphaira vitifoliae
AATAATTTAGAAGTCCCTATTGAATTTTATTAATATAAAAACATTTTATCATAACTATAATCGTATGGGAGATATATAATGACGAGGTTAAGTATTATCGCTTATTTTCTCGGAAGATTCTCAATAAAACTAAATTAACGATATTAATAGTGAATTCGTAAATAAAGTTTTGCAGGTGTTCAATTTTTCAATATACAATTTTAGAATTTGACATGCAACTCTATTGAACAAGAAGTTCAGTATTTATTCGATTGTAAAATATACGTATACAACAATTATTTGAGGAAATTAAATTTTTTAATGTTGTATTGTTAAAACAAAAAGTACTCTAATTATAATCGATTTACACGTAAATTCAATGTGAAACAAAATATCTTAATGTACTTTGAGCATTCGTATTTAAGGTGACAATTTTTAAAATAACAACTTTAATAAACTGAGTTAAATTTATTGAATTGATTGTTTGCTAAAATTGAACAATTTAAAAATTAATTGCAACTATAACACCTATAACGGTATCACCTATTACTTAAGAACTTTGGGTATAAAATTCGTATCACACAGAGCAATAAG
>NW_026107146.1:0-228 GCF_025091365.1 Daktulosphaira vitifoliae
CAGTCATCCGTGCCTCGATCCGCGCGTTATTCGAAATATCGCGAATATTCTGTCGGATCGCCCCGACTTGTTCTGCCGCGTATGCTATCGAGCGGGCAACGTATACGTCTTCAACGTATGGCACGCCTAGTTGACCGCTTGCGCGCGTAATATCCCCCGGTTGGTCGACATCAGACTCGTCGTCTGATGTGTGTAGCGCGAGGTTCACCGGATGTTCCTCCGGTAACG
>NW_026107146.1:311-573 GCF_025091365.1 Daktulosphaira vitifoliae
GCGGTCCGTGGAGTTGTCTACAACCACCACTTCGGGTTCGCGGACCGGATTTTCGCTATCGAGCGGCGTACGGGGTGGTAAAATTTCTGTAGCTGGGTCCCTCCCTTCGCTACGTATGTTTTCCTCCAGCATAACTAGCATATTGGGTTTCGTCGCATAGCATGGTAGCTGTCTAAAAGCCCATTCGCGACGTAATTCAGCGCAATTCATTTGTGCTAATAATTTCCCCGACATATTGACCGTGAATATTTTGTTTATTTAC
>NW_026107147.1:0-573 GCF_025091365.1 Daktulosphaira vitifoliae
ATTTAAACACTAATTTGGAATTAGTGATTAGTGAATTGGTGAATTAGATTTGGAATCTGGCTTCAAAATTTTCTTCAAATATAGTTTTTTGAGATAATTATTAATGAGTAAACAAGAGATAATTATTAAAATAAAAGCGTCAAGAAATAAAAAATTATTTATTTTTAACTTCCTTGAAATTATCTAAAGAGTATTTGTCGTTAAAAATATGTAACATTATAAAAATATGTTAGACATAAGTTAAGCCAAAAAAAAGTTGAAAGTTCAACTTTTTTTTAAAATGACAATTATACTTAATTTTAAAGTTCAGAAAAATTGGTTTAACTTGATGGAGCAGTACTAAATTTTGCACAACTCTTATTAAATATTATTTCAGGTAATTTGAAAAAAAATATTTTTTTACTGAGATAAATTAATTAAAATTAAAGCTAACATTTTTACGAATATTACGAGTACGAAGCAACTTTTAGGTCGTTAAAACTATATGGTTGCACGAAGGAACTAACGAACCAATGCCCTTAAGTATTTCTGGACAATTAATACAACCATTTAATATTTTTTACATAAATGACA
>NW_026107148.1:0-573 GCF_025091365.1 Daktulosphaira vitifoliae
TTAAGCAGTCTAAATATCCATATATAACAGATGAAAATATTGTATTTGTATCCCAATTACATCCATTTTCATGAGCATATTTTAAGCAGTCCAAATGTCCACCTGTTGCAGCCACCTTGTTGTTCCCTCGTCCCATTGGCATCCATTTTTATGAGCATAAATTAAGCAGTCTAAATGGCCACCTCTAGCAGCCTCTCTAGTCGTTCCTTCATCCCATTCGCATCCGTTTTCATGTGCAAATATCAAACAGTTAATAAAACCGCTCACAGCGGCTTTGATTGTAGTGCCTTCATCCCATTTACACCCGTTTTTATAGGCATATTTCAGACAGTCTAAATGTCCATTTTTAGCAGCCTCTCTCGTCGTTCCTTCGGCCCATAAGCAACCATTTTTATGGGCGTATATTAAACATTCTAAATGCCCATTTCCAGCGGCAGCTCTTGTTGTATTTCTATCCCATTCGCAATCGTTTTCATGAGCGTATTTTAATATTTCTAGATTACCTTTAAAAGCAGCAGCACTAGTTGTCGTTTCATCCCACGGACATCCATTTTGATGAGCATATATTAAGCA
>NW_026107149.1:0-573 GCF_025091365.1 Daktulosphaira vitifoliae
AAATTATTTCTTTAATGTAAAAGAAAATCATGAACAATGCTTTGAATTTTGACTTTCTCATTTGCATTTTTTTTATACTTGAGGAAGTTGGTGTCTTCCAATGCAAGGATTAGTTTTTCATTTCTGGATAGTATGTGAAAATCCATATTTCGTCACATGTAATAACATTATTTAAAAAAGACAGATTATCTATTAAGATTTTTAAAGTATTTGAACAAACCTTTTTAAGATTGAATTTTTGATCTAATATCAAATTTTTAGGAACTAAAAATTTACTTTTTTCATGTTTAAATTGTAAACTAAAAAAACACTATCAATATTAACCACCTCTGCTATAGCCTTAATACTTATTCAACTATCTTGCCAAATAATTTTGTAGATTTTTTCAAAGTTTTAGATGTAGTAGGAAGTCCAGAATGATTGTCGTCTTCGACATTCTATCTTCCACTATAAAATCTTTTGTGTTATTCAAAAATGCGAAATCTTGATAGGCAATCCTCACCATGGACTTCACTTAACATCCAAAATGATTCTGTAGAATTTTTTTTTAATTTAACAAGAAATTTAATGTTA
>NW_026107150.1:0-573 GCF_025091365.1 Daktulosphaira vitifoliae
AATTTTGTATCTAGAATAAGTTAAAAACAGCTTCATTGTAGGTTATTGCATTTTTTGGCCTGTTTGTTTAATTAAAATAGCATTTTGACATTGAAACCATTTCTCGTGTTTTCAAAAATAAGATTTTTTTCTTGAGGATTATTACAATATTTTTTGAAACGTAACTTCTTCATATCCCTGAGGAGTACTGAAGTATCAGAGTACTCGTAAAAAGCTGCTAGATCCCCGTCGTCTCTTTTAATCCCTTCGGAAGAAGGGTTGAACCAGTAGTACGGGCTGTGGATTGGCCTCCGGCTCTACTACTGAATCCCTACTCGCCAATTCCGGACATCCGCTCAATAATTAACAAACTCCTGTCCTTCCTCTTGCCCGCTCATCATCTCTTAACTCGCATCGGGACTGTTTTTACGCACAGTTATGCCAAAGGGTTATATCATTCCATTATCATGGTTTTGCTTTGGTTATTACAGCCGTAATTATTATTATTACTAGTTGTTTTAATTTAAAATGAAAATTTGTGCGTCATTATTTTTCATGTTACCTTTATGTATCATTATAACGTCTGTACACAAA
>NW_026107151.1:0-573 GCF_025091365.1 Daktulosphaira vitifoliae
AGGGAGGCGCTAATAATTTTGATAAGTGAGGCGCCGGAGGAGATTATAAGTGAGGCGCCGGGGAGATTATAAGTGAGGCGCAAGTGAGGCGCCCCCACAAACACACATCATATGTTGCCAAAACTTTTTTAGCTTAATTGCAAGTTTGAAGTTGACATCATTAATTTGAAAATTTTATGAGAATTAAAAAAATGGAATTTTTAAGATTAATATGCAGTCAAGAAATTTTATAATTACTATTTATAGTAAATTTATCAGAAAAGCTCAATATTTTTTTGAATTTTTATCGTAATAGAACACTTAAATAGAAATCATAGTTAACAATTTTAAGTAACTTTTAGTATTTAAAAAGATTCTATAATTNATTTTTATCGTAATAGAACACTTAAATAGAAATCATAGTTAACAATTTTAAGTAACTTTTAGTATTTAAAAAGATTCTATAATTGAAATATCAATATAATATTATTATATTATAATATTATTAAATATTCAATTATAATATTATAATTGAATTAATTTTAATGATTTACTTTAACTAAAAAAAAAAATAAAATGTTGTTCAAAAAATGC
>NW_026107152.1:0-573 GCF_025091365.1 Daktulosphaira vitifoliae
GAATACATGCAAAAAAAAAAAAAACACACAGTGACCATCTCATAAAAGTCAGTGTCCAGTAATTTATAATAAAAAACATACATTTAGGGCATGTTGAAGTTGGCTGACTTGCGCCAATTGCGGGACGTTTCAAATTATTTAAGATTTATCTTAGTCTAAGGGTAACGGCTGTTTAATTTAAACAGCCGTTACTTTAAAAGTGACCTTGATCTAGTGCTGCAACAAATCAAGTTTACCATTAATGAATAAATTGGTGATGAAATGTGCGTGTCAAATGTAATGTTTAAAAAAAATGTCTAACAGTATTAACTGGCTGGCTCTATTANATGTCAAACAGTATTAACTGGCTGGCTCTATTAGTAAAATTTGCAATTTTATGAGTAATGAGTATTTAATGAAGTCACAAAATGTCTTACAAAGGAATTTATTGTTAGGAATATATGAATAGTATTCCTTATTTAAATTTGTCACGTTCTCCTAATAAGTAGGTACAGCTAGGGCTGTGGCGACTGTTGACTGTAAAGTGTTATTCATTTTGTGTTTGACCTATTGGGGCTGAACATCCGTGCTGTG
>NW_026107153.1:0-442 GCF_025091365.1 Daktulosphaira vitifoliae
AAAAACGAACCTATCGTAAACAGCTTGAAAGCGATGAAATTATTGCAGAAAAAGTGGTAATTAAAATTGTATAGATATATCTACCCTTACACTTTAGTAAAAATAATTAAATATTTGTTATTATTTAGAGCAGATGCCTAAATGTATTATTTTTCGAGATATTAGTAAAAGATTGTAAATAATTTCAATTTTAACATCTTAATCTTTTTTATTTCCAATAAGATTTTTAAANGTCTTAATCTTTCTTATTTCCAATAAGATTTTTAAATAAAAGAGACTCTTTATGGAAGATAATAATAACGTATTAATTATATTCCAATTATTCATTTTAATTTTTCATTGATGACGCCTAGAATTTGATACAGCGAGGAGATATTGGAACACTTATTAGGAATCAAAAATCTGGAAAATATGGAGAGAAACTATCAGTTCCAGCCAAAAA
>NW_026107153.1:475-573 GCF_025091365.1 Daktulosphaira vitifoliae
AACTTATATACCAATTGTAAATGACAAAGCACCAAAAATACCAGCATATTTATTAGGAAAAGTAAATTTTTTTCTGCATTGTTTTATATTCAAAAATT
>NW_026107154.1:0-573 GCF_025091365.1 Daktulosphaira vitifoliae
TATTTGTCGTGAGAACATTAGGTGATAATATAAATAAATAAAAACTTGTTCCTGTGTAAAATATTAATAAATCATCTAAGAGAATGTTTACCACATAGGATGATAAATATAAAAAAAAAAAATTAGTCACAGGGACAAAATATTTACTTATACTGACGCAGATTCCATGTAAGAGAATATTTAGAGGGTAGTCGTCATAGTCGCAGCCGCAGAAAGTCGTCGAAAATCGTCCAAAAAAGTCAAAAGAAGTCCCTTTTTTACGAGAAAAAATGGCTTTTTATACGTTGGATGAAGTAAGCCAGCGATCTCTATTGAAATTCCTAAGATGTTGGATAATTATTTATGATTGGTTAATTGTGATAGAAACCCTGCCGTGGGCGTAGTTAATAAATTGTAGGGGACTGGTTTGAAACATGTGTTGAGTTATTTTTATTACCCAAAAAGGGAAACATTCCTTANAAATTGTAGGGGACTGGTTTGAAACATGTGTTGAGTTATTTTTATTACCCAAAAAGGGAAACATTCCTTAGATTATTTATTGCTTTATTCATATATATGTGATATTTAGTACAT
>NW_026107155.1:0-573 GCF_025091365.1 Daktulosphaira vitifoliae
TTTTTATAGATGCATGATACATAGATGCATTGACCCTTTACCCGCCCACAGGGAAGGATTCAAAATGACAACTTTTTCACAATAAAATAACTTTTGAAAGTGTTACAGAAATACTGACACTTTTATAAATATCTTAAATTAAAGCTAATGTATACTGAATTATGTAAAAAAAAATTTTGTACTTTATTTTCACGGTAAAAATGGTTACCATATGCTATTTTTGTGTTAAAATTCTCAATTTTATATTTTACATTTTCAACTTTAAAACTTTTTTATGAAAAATAATATTTATATACCACTTTAATTTGACATATTTTTTTTCAAATCGAACCAGTTCCNCAACTTTAAAACTTTTTTATGAAAAATAATATTTATATACCACTTTAATTTGACATATTTTTTTTCAAATCGAACCAGTTCCCTTAATACAGGGGGGGGTTCAAATCTTTAAAATAAATATAGAAAGTAGAACTTTTTTAACTTAACTTTTGAAAGTGTTCCGGAAATACTGACACTTTTATATATATCTTAAATTAAAGATTATGTAATATTAACTTATTATATTATGATTAT
>NW_026107156.1:0-573 GCF_025091365.1 Daktulosphaira vitifoliae
CATATACATTCATGGGCACAAAAAGTAATTTTATTGTGTGAATATCTTTTTTTATCCATCTTCTTACAGCTGGATAACCTCGTCAAAGATACGCTACAATAAAATCAGTGACAACTGCATAAACTTCATCTTCTGAACGTTTTACTATCATTTTAATGTACTCATTAATTGTGTCTGAAGTATACCATGATGTGGNTATCATTTTAATGTACTCATTAATTGTGTCTGAAGTATACCATGATGTGGGCGATTTAAATGAAGGTGCATTATACTGATCAAGAGATTTTGTGTTCTGATCTTGCATTACTTCTGCAAGTGTAACCATATTTAAACATTTTTCATAAAATTAATAAAAGACTTTGTTGAACAAATACTATTATTAAGGTTTATATAAGGTTTTGAAATATGAAATTAAACACGTATAATTACTTTAGTTTAAAACGTCCATGGACCCCCTTAATGACACACCTCTGCAGAAGTTATATTAATTTAACTCTTATTATTATAATTAATTATGTTTAATAAATAATCTTTTTTTATTTAATTTTACATAAAATAAATAGATTAAATAAC
>NW_026107157.1:0-572 GCF_025091365.1 Daktulosphaira vitifoliae
TATAATATAATATTGTGTATTTTACGTAGTTTTATTATTGTACTAAAATATTTTACTAAAGGTTAAAAGAAAAAAGTGTTCATACCTATGTATTGCAATAAAATACAAATATAATGTTGTCATAAGTCATATTGTTTTTAATAATGTTCAACCATTCTTTCTAGTTTTACGAAATCGTAAGAAATAAACCAGTATAAAATGTGTCCTTAGATATAGAGTTTAGTAGTAGGCGTTTTGGATTACTATTTGAAAATGTTTTTTCAACCGTGAGAGTAAGTAATTTAATTTTCAACATTCTATACAAAAAAAATTGAGCAAATAAATTACACGAAGACTTTTGTTACAACTTAGTATTGAATCAACAAAGCTAAATAAAGGAGATGTGGATGATTCGTAATTTACCGTTTGTCAAGCATCTTAACATCGCATGTGTGACATTAAAATTATATTGAGCTAGCTGGCCGACTTTGATCTTAAGAATAAACAAATTTCAAAGGTGTTTTCATTTTATTGATTAAATTTTCAGGATACTGTTATAATTATACATTTTTTGTTGTCATGTACATTTTAAT
>NW_026107158.1:0-572 GCF_025091365.1 Daktulosphaira vitifoliae
TTAATATACTTCTAAGAGCATATTGAGGAATTTATGATAGGGCACAAAAAAATGTTTTTATTGAGTACCATAATATTTAGGAGACTTTTTTTCTCATAACTTTTAGCTTTGATGAGAACTGAGGAAGTCTGGTTTTATTGTTAAGCTAGCTACAAAAAAATTCAAAAAAGAACACAAAAATACCATATAGAAACTTTAAAACGTATTGTAAAAATATTTTTTCAACAAAATCAAATTTAAAAAAACTTTTCTGAAAAAAAATTATATATAGTTTCAATTTTTTCGAATCCATTTTTAATAATTAATAATAAATATATAGTAATTAAAGTAAAAAATATCAGTTATTTTTTCTACGAAACTAAATAAATTCAAAAAAATTAACGAATTGATTAAAAAATTTATCAACATTTTAGTAATAAGTAATAATGTTTCTGGGTTAATCCCGATGAGCGTTAAGTTTTGCTAAATGTAATATAATATTTGCTAAATAAACACTTTTTTTACACTACAAACATTATCAACAATAAAATGTGAAAATGTTTTCCATTGTAAAAAAACCAGCACAGTGAGGC
>NW_026107159.1:0-572 GCF_025091365.1 Daktulosphaira vitifoliae
AGCTAACCAGCGTTTTCCTACTAGTTTGTACATTATCTTATTTACTAGTTTATAATTTTGATGTTCTTCAATGTTGTTTGTATATTTTTTAATTTGGACGTCTTCTTGTTGGATTTTGTGTAGATTTTTTAACAAATCTATGGTATCATGAGGTAACTTTATTAAACTTATTTTAAACGCTTTTTCGAAATTTTCTGCTTCGTCTCTATCAGGTGGATTGCGACTTAATGTATCTGGAATAACATTTTCTGGTCCTGGAATGTATTCTATTTCGATATTTAATGGTTGTAAATAAAGTAACCAACGTGCAATTCGTTGTGTAGGATTCTTACATGAATTAAGAAACAATAATGCTTTATGGTCCGTAATCAAAATTATTTGATAACCTGCAATCATCTCATAAAATCTTCTAATTGCATGTATTACTGCGAGTAATTCTTTTTCTGTAGTCGTGTAGTTTAATTCACTTGGTTTCATGCTTTTACTTGAGAAGGCTATTGTACGTATACTACCATCATTCCCTTTTTGGTACAAGTGTGCTCCCGTGGCATAGTCTGAACTATCTGTTTGCA
>NW_026107160.1:0-572 GCF_025091365.1 Daktulosphaira vitifoliae
TCTTGGGAACTGATATTGTTTTTTATATACTCTTATGTATAATAATTTAAAATATATGCTAAAGTAATATCTAACTATTTGATTATTTATTTATTTAATATAATTACCACCTGAACCACAATAGTCGAAAAAGTAATTTTTAAATTTAACTTAGCTTAAATTGCTAATTTTATCATGCGACAAAGCAACGAACAGTTGCCGAATCGGTAACACTTGTGTCTTTCACACTTAGCGTACGAGGTTCGAATTCGCCTGTGGTAATTATATTTTGCATTTTTTAAAAAAAAAAATTTTTAAATCATTTGATTTTTATCTCATTTAGATTCAATAACTTCAATAAATATCAAGTATCCCATCACTATAGTCTCCCTTGGTGAGAAGAAATATCTTATTCATGTTAATATTATTTTACTATGTGGTTCTTTTTGTGGCTACGATTTATTTAGCCAACCCACACTCGACCTACTATTTTCAACTATACGTCAAACGATTACAATTCGTATTTAGTTGAAGATATTACGCTTAAAAAATTCATTGACTCTTATTTTTTGTCATTTAATATATAGTAATAC
>NW_026107161.1:0-572 GCF_025091365.1 Daktulosphaira vitifoliae
CCCTATTTGCGGGCAACGAGGGCAAATTTTTCAATTTTTAAGGGTAATGTCTTCAATTAGATACGATTTGTGATCTTTTGACGTATTTTTGAAAGAAAATGGTCCAGTGAAAGCTGAGAAAAAGTGGCAACAGACATAAAAAAAAAAACATCATAGTAAAATTAATACCTTCTCCGCTTCGCATCGAAGCTAAAAAAAATAGTTTCCAAATTAAAATATAACTGGATTTAAAAATTAAATAAATATGTGTTGGACCTTATATTTGTTATAAGATTTCTAATGAATGAAGATGTGTTTAATTACTTTTAAATTAAGATTATCAAGATAACTAAAGAAATATGTTATAAATAGTTATAATTATATTCATAGGCTTTTAAAAAGAGGGGTATGGTCGATGGTATATTTAAAAATTATGTTTAGGCTTCCAGAAAGCTTTTAAGAACAAAGTAGTGGGAAGGTTCACCCTTTCAATATACCTCATTATTATAGTTTAATGTTTATGAGGATATATGTCACTGGTTATGGGGGATAAAATCCCTCCCATGATAAAAAAAATATATGATTAAAGTGAG
>NW_026107162.1:0-572 GCF_025091365.1 Daktulosphaira vitifoliae
TGTTGTTTTTGTATAGATGGAATTCCTTTTACAATTACTTTGTAATCATTTAATAAATAATCTCTTAAAATATTTTTCCAAAAAACGATATCTTCACTAAGAAGTTGATTAAAAATTCTATTTGTGTTTATTATTTCGTCAAACTAAATTTATGCAGTCATAATACAATTTATTTTTGTAATGTTTCTTTTACATTATTAAATTTTACTTACATCAGATTGACTCTTTCCATACAAAAAGTCTTTAATTATTAATGTTGATAAAGTAGGATTATGATTATTTTGTAGCTTATACTTTTTAATAGATGATATCAGTCTTTCTAGGTTAAAATAATTATCATCACGAATGAGCTTTTGAAATATTTTATTTAATTTTAATGGTATTTGTTCTTCATTTAATTTTTTAATTGGTACATTTTGAAATATAAGAACTATAAATGGATTTAAATTATCGCTAATATTGAAAGTCACCTAGAAATAAATGAACAATAATTTACTAAGAACAATTGATTAAACAATATAAAAATCTGTATTATTTTTTACCGAGCTACATAATGGATCATATATTTGAAC
>NW_026107163.1:0-572 GCF_025091365.1 Daktulosphaira vitifoliae
GTTGAAGGAAGAAGAGATAGAGGAAGACCAAAAAAGAGATGGAGGGATGCTATTGAATGCGATTTGAGGACAGCTGATGTGTGCGTAGAAGATGTGGGAGATCGTGTCAAGTGGAATCTTAGGATAAGGGTGGCCGACCCCAAATAGTTGGGATTAAGGCAAAGAAAAAGAAAAATATTACCAGATATTCCGGTGGCAATTGACATAATATGANATTCCGTTGGCAATTGACATAATATGATTGTTGTTTGGGAATGTACAATTTAGCGTTTAGTTAGGTTTAAACAATATAGAGTCAAATCAATTACCTACTCTATCGGATGTATATTAATATACACTACACTTTTATGATACAATAAATAAATAAACTCACACATACACACGTATGCATTTATAACATTGTGTCTAATGTAAGTATAACGTGATAAAAAATAACCGTAAAATGAAAAAAATGGAATATAAATTTTAGTACTCATATTAAATGAGTACTATTGAGAAAATTAAAAAAGCTCATATTTTTTAACTTTTACGAGGCTGTAAAAAAAAAAAGCTCAATTCCAATCAATGAGGAC
>NW_026107164.1:0-572 GCF_025091365.1 Daktulosphaira vitifoliae
AACAAACAATGTTCAAAAACACTTTTAATTATAGCCTGTTAATAAAAGTAGAATTATTTATATTTGACGCATTTTTCTATCCTAACTATATCCAAATAGTTTTTCTTCTGCAGTATTCAATCTCAAGATTAATTTGCAGAAACTTCCATGTTTCTCTTTTACTAGCCTTTTTTCTTTCACTTATAATATAAATTACATCCTTGATCTTCTATTACTTGACTTATATATTGTAATCTTGGTCATCCTCTATGATTTTTTCAATCATGTCTTAAAATATGAAGTATTAATTCATATTTTCTTATGAAGTATTAATTCGTTTTCTTGTGTTTATTTTTGTCAGTAAATATTTTTTACATACAATTCATTCTACTCTATTATTGCAATTTCGTCCACAAATATCAGCATGTCTGTTCTATGACCANGAATATCAGCATGTCTGTTCTATGACCAATTACTTCTATTCTTAGATGTGTCTTCTTTCTAATAATATTTAGAGTATCTTAAACATTAAAAGGCATTAAATATTAAACTTAACTGATAATATCAGTTCATTCTTATCTAACACCATTCAT
>NW_026107165.1:0-572 GCF_025091365.1 Daktulosphaira vitifoliae
TGTGAATATTACCGGGCACTGCGTTCATTCAAGTATTTTACCATTGATAAAAAAGAACATTAATTTAGACAAATTTAAGATCACAGTTTTTAGCTTCGATGCGAAACTGAGAAGGTATGAATTTTACTATGATGTGTTTTTTTTTTATTAATTTTTGTTCCAGAAATACTGACACTTTTATATATATTTTAAATTAAAGCTAATGTAATATACTTTATTATGGTGAAAATAGCTACCGTATTTAAAAATATGCTATTTTTGTGTTTAAATTCTTGGTTTTGTATTTTATTTTATTATAAGGGGATTACACTGATTTTCATAAATATTATATTAATCTAATTGACATAGTATAAAAAGTTAAGTATATTTAATTTTTTTTTATTTCTTTGAAGTCGAAAAAAACAACNGTATATTTAATTTTTTTTTATTTCTTTGAAGTCGAAAAAAACAACTTTAAAATTTGAACAACCTAAATTTCTATTTTTGTTAAGTGACGAATGCGACGTACAGTTTCTGAGATGGTAACAATTGGGTCTTTCACGCCTGTGGCACTAAATTTTTCCTTAATTCTT
>NW_026107166.1:0-571 GCF_025091365.1 Daktulosphaira vitifoliae
TTATTCCAATAATTATTTGAAGGGTTGAGGTATAAATATTTTTTGTTGGGTTTATTTGTTATACTGTTGTCTCTTAATTTATTTTCCCATGTCATATGCCCCCAATCAGATTCTGTGTTAGGCAAAAACATAGTTTTTTAGTATTTACTCATTTCCAACTCTACATCATATTTTGCTATTTCACTAGCTAAGAAAGTAATTGGATTATTACTAAAATAGGATTCCACATCCCGTATCCAAGTATACCAATATCTCAAAAGATGATAATTTTTGTGAGATATTTTTCTATTAGTTTCTTTTATAGTACACTGTGGACATAGTTGGCGTAGACTGCATTTTTTTTGTACTTTTCTCCAGCAAAATCTTTTTACCAGATAGATATTACTATAAGACCGCTCCATTGAGTGATTTTTACTTGTACTGGTGTTAAATCAACCCTTTGATATTTATTTATTAATTATATATTTTATTTATATCAGTATTATTTAGTTATAATATGTATTATGTTTAATTTTATATAGTAAAAGTATTATTTTTTTTTATAAGTTATTAAGTTTCTTATTCTATATAA
>NW_026107167.1:0-571 GCF_025091365.1 Daktulosphaira vitifoliae
AACATGACAAGTTCATATAATATATATATATATTATATTTCATTATCAATTTTAATTTGTGTTATTATATAAATATGTATTGTATTTATCTTGAGAATAATTATCCAGACTTCAAAAGTCGTTTTTCAAAAGTATTAATACAATATTTTTAAAAAATCAAGTTTTTTTCTTTAATGAAGCATAATAAATTCCGAGTAAACTTACCAAGAAAATTGGTTTGTTAATCTGCTTTAGATAATATACATAAGGCAATATTTCAACTTTCGTTAAAGTTTCCATTTTATTGAAAATCAATAGCGTGTTTTTTGGTAACCTCGTCGTGTTGTCTTAGTACATTCTCACTCAAGAAACTAAAACATTAATTTGGCTCTGACTTCTGATTGTCCAAATTAACGTCGCCGTAGTAACCCAATTCGCCTTTAAATGGTAGGGGAATGTTATCGATTGGCTTTTTGAGACGTTTGCTCGAGGTAGTCGCGTGGGTCTCCTACAGTCTGTGGGCGAACATTGTCGATTTTGCGTCCATGGAAACTATTACAAAATTAACCAAACCTTTTCGACGGAGGCGGTT
>NW_026107168.1:0-571 GCF_025091365.1 Daktulosphaira vitifoliae
AAATTAATGGAGGATTTTAATAAGAAAGGATCAAAAAACGAGGAACAAAAACAGTACATATTACAAGTTGTAACACAATATCAAAGCAATTCCCTAACAGTAAAAAGGCTTCACTAATGGGATAAATTATTTTTATTATTTATTCATTTTTTATTTTTATTTCTAAAATTTATACATGAATTTGGATATTGTAAAATATTGTAATCATTTATTATATGTACATTTTATATTGCATTATTTATAATTATTTAAAAGATTAAAAAGATTCGTTGTCTTTTTACAATTATATTAGAACGAAACTTATGCTTATAAATTAAAAAATTCGTAACTGTTTTTTTTTTTACAAAAAATATGAAACATTTAATTTAAAACAACTTTTACTCAAGCATTTTTTTTATAATACAAACGCTTCATCATATATTTTAAAATTGTGAAAATTTCAGAATTTTACTCTTAAACATATATTTGGTTGAACTTTTAACTTTTGCGAGGTAAATATATGACTTATGACTTTTTTTAGAAATAACTTTTTTATGTAAAATATTCATATCTACAATTTTTTTCTTATAAA
>NW_026107169.1:0-571 GCF_025091365.1 Daktulosphaira vitifoliae
ACTATGGTTGCGTGAACATATGTGTTGCGCAGCTCTGGAGTTCTTTGCGTCTTACAGTTTTTTGGTTTTATGCATTTTTAGTTTTGAGTATACCTTATTATCGGTTTTTAGTGCGCGGAGCCACTGGTGCCGATTTTGAGTAGGTGGCAGCTATATTCAAAGCTCGGAGGCTTAATTTTCGTTTTTATTGTGGATTTGGTTGATAAACACGTGGTTTATTAACCGTCGGTTAAGCACCGGCAAACGGCAAGTCTGGTACCGCACTTTAAGTCGGCCATTTTTGCGGTAAGATTGTATTGAGCATTTTGTTTTCAGCTTCCCCACCCCCCGCAACATTGACAGGCGCCTAGCGCACTCAATAAATGACGGAGAGTGCCCGGAGTGGTGCCAGGTGACTGTGCGAACGGAGGCGGTTTACCACCTAAAAGTGGTGCTCCCCCCCTCACTTCGCAATTTTGGATTCCCTATAACTAGCTTTTGGTGATAGAGAAAAGGTTTCTTCACAGGAAAATTTGTTTTTGCGTCCGTTAAGTGGTACGCCACAACACTTGGGATCGGAAATCCCTTCAGA
>NW_026107170.1:0-571 GCF_025091365.1 Daktulosphaira vitifoliae
ATAAGTTTTATAACTTACTATAAACATATTAAAAATTTAGTATTGTAATTTTTACGAAGAAATTTATTATTTAGTTGCATATTTTGTAACTCTATGACAATTCTGTATAAAAATTGGAAGTTGGACTTATCAAAAGAAAATAAATAAAATTCGATTATTCTGAACCTCGTTGTTAATTATAATTTTAGTTATAAAATTATAGAAGACTGGACATCGCGACAATATTTTATTTTAACTTATAGTATGTAACATAAGCTTCAATTGAATATATGTTTGGAATTCCGAGTATTTCTAGGAAATTTTCATAAATTAAGTTGAAAAAGATAAATTTTTATGAAAAAATTTAAATAAATAAATATGCAGCACAATTAATATCTCCTAAGCTTTCATCAATAATAAAAATGTAGAGTAAAAATATTTAAAAAAAGAATCGACCACTTGGTGACTCACTGGATATGCATGGTGTTACATACTAACAAAAACTTAAATTTAACATATGTTTAAAGAGTGCAGTGTTTCTAGAATATTTTCAAAAGTTATCATTCGTGCAAAATTTTCTATTTTGAATCCT
>NW_026107171.1:0-571 GCF_025091365.1 Daktulosphaira vitifoliae
CAATGTGCTTATTATACATTTATATATTTGACATGAATTCCAATTTATCATTAATTGATTTTTTTAAAGTAAATTTTTTCTTTAAAAAAAAACATTTAATTAGTAATAGTTTAATAACTAATAATATTAACATCGATAAACATTATAACTATAGCTTTATTATTAGTAAAATTCCTTTAAAATGAACATAATTATTACACATGATTAATGTTCATTAGTTCTAGACAAGATTATTAAAAGATATACTTCAAAAATTAAAATCTCTTTAAATCATAAGTAAATAGTTTAAAACGAGTCGGAGCTAGAATTAGAGTGATTTTTTAATTTCTGTTGTTATAGTTATTATTTAGCACATTGGTATCACTCTTTTAAAGAATTATTATTATTATTATTATTTAAATATTTACAGATATATTCATGTATTTTCATACATGTAAACATATATAGAAACATATAGTTTCATGTAAACATCAGTACAAAACCGAAACATGAATACATTTGTAAATATTTTAAATAATACAACAGTCTATTATAGTTTAATGACTTGTATGTTTATTTTTATTATTAGCTA
>NW_026107172.1:0-571 GCF_025091365.1 Daktulosphaira vitifoliae
AACAAATATTTCTATGTTAAATTAGTATTTTAAGAGAATATTTATGGATATTTTAAGAAGCTAACTTTGAAAAATCAAATGAAAACATGTATTTTTTAAAGTGACTTAAAGTTTTTTTATAAATATTACCTGTGGAAAAGTATGTATTTTATACTATAGTTTTTGGGCTACAATTCTTTTAATTTTTATGTTAAAAGTTTAATAGAAATGTGATTTGGTGAAATTGATTATTTATGATATCTCATAACTGATAATCAGACTAAATCAAGAATTCAGAGTATTAATAGCCATACTAAATTTATTTAAAATTCAATTTTCTTTTAAATTTGGAATGATACAAATTTNAAAATTCAATTTTCTTTTAAATTTGGAATGATACAAATTTGAATCTAGTTGTAAAAGCAATATTATAAAACAAACTTTTTTTACATTTTAATATAAATATATGGGCTCATAAATTGTAGCTTGAAATTAATAGAATTTTTCATAATTTTTTTTTTCAGTTTAGATTATAAAGAGTTGGATGAGAATTTATTTAATTTGGGAAATGAATATGCTTTTGCTCATTGCG
>NW_026107173.1:0-571 GCF_025091365.1 Daktulosphaira vitifoliae
TTATTCGAACAGTTATATACGCGTTTCATATAAATTGAACACTTTTAATTTAACTCATAAATTTAAGCGAAGAAAAATCTCCTGATAAAAATTTTTAATTCACGTTTTCACGAGTAAGTGTAACCAGACATAGACACTAAAGTATACTCCACAGTAATTTTTTTTTAATGCCATAATCTCATTGTTGGTTTTCGCATAAATAATAAGTAATATCTAATTAGATTTGTATAATTATTTTTGAAATGTTAACGTTTCAAAGATATTAGTACAATAATAAAATTTTGCCTTATCACAAAAGTAATTGTATTTTATGACAAATAAAACTTAGAAGAATCATTACTTAATTTAAATTTCTATCAATTTTTTATTCATTGATTACATAGATTTGTNGAATCATTACTTAATTTAAATTTCTATCAATTTTTTATTCATTGATTACATAGATTTGTTTATTTAATATTATATAATTATACTTTTAATTTATTACTATTTTTTTACTTAGTTTATATTATATTTTTAGGAACTAAAGTTAGATGAAGAAAAATCCCCAGTTGCTAAACTAAATGAGATT
>NW_026107174.1:0-570 GCF_025091365.1 Daktulosphaira vitifoliae
ACCTGTATTCCAAATTGACTCTTCCAAATATATGGAATTAATAAAATTTTCTGTGTCAAAAGACATGATAGATAGAAGACAAACAAGGAAATAAATCCAAAATAATACGTGAAAATAGATTGAATGAACCCTCACGTGCTCGAAAATCGCAGCATTTAATCGTCCCGTGTGAATGATAACATGCGATTTATATTGTTTAATTTTAGCGATCGGTCGAGTCCGAACGCATGTTTTTTTTTTATAGTGTGCAAGGTTCAATTAAAATGCGGGTGTTTTATATAAAGCGATTAATGGCCGCGTTCTTAAAAACGCATACACGCGCGATTAAACGCCTAGTATGTAAGCCTCTTAAATGTGACGAACGCTGTGGTTTAATTACCCCACCTGCCTACCGGTTGTATCGAAACAATTAAACGAGTGTATTCGCGGCGTTGATACAACTCAAGTTTGTCGATGCGCATGTGTATATAGATACAGTAATCGCCAGAAATCCACTTGTACCGTGTTTAATAATACACAGAAAGTGGAAATCTATTATTTGCGCAGTGGATGTATGACGATCTGTATGAC
>NW_026107175.1:0-570 GCF_025091365.1 Daktulosphaira vitifoliae
CATACCTAATAAAGTTATCGTAAAAGCAATTAAAAACCTTGGTATTATCCCTGTGTCTCAAATGACAATAATTAAATTAGGTATTAACATGGCTGAGTTCAGCTATATTTTCAGTGATTATGCCCAAATCTACATTAATCCTTAAGATGCTGAAAAGATTTCTAACTCAACAACTGTAGTTCATGATGGTACTCAATTCAAAAATTTTTTTCAGAGGATAATGTCTGAAACGCATTATTAACCCACTCTTCAAATCATTCTTACAAACGAAAGACTTGTACTGTTAACAGTTAGAAAAACTGGAACAAATTATACACCGATACGTCTAAGATGGAAGAAGGAATAGGTTTGTCTATAATACTTGAAAACTCCTATAAAACCTATAAGTTATCAAAATATTGTTTTATATATAGCTTAAATTAAGTTTGAAAAGTTTGAAGTACAACAGTGCGTCTTATATATACTTTGGGTTAGAAGAAAAGTTAAAATTATCATTACTGACAATTTAACTGAGGACAATATTTTATTGTTATTCAGTATGGATGGCTTACCTTTATACAATAATTCAAG
>NW_026107176.1:0-214 GCF_025091365.1 Daktulosphaira vitifoliae
ACTGAGTAGAACATTTTTTAATAAATATATTTCATTTTTTCAGTCTTCTAACGGAGAAAACGTATGCTCGACATTTTTTGGATCGCTGGACGATGATATACAGTCGGAAACAATCATACCATCAAGTACAAACAACCAAGAAATACCAACAGTAGTTGTTAGTAATAGCTATCCGTCGTAAAACGACAAATATCTAAAACATGTATATAATTTA
>NW_026107176.1:453-570 GCF_025091365.1 Daktulosphaira vitifoliae
ACTCTTTTTTCTTCTTTTTAATTCTTCAGAAAGGTGCTTGTGCTTGTGATTCAAAGACTAGCGAAGACTCTCCTTGAAACGTAGTCTTTGAGAGTGTGACGTATTCATCCTTGAGTA
>NW_026107177.1:0-570 GCF_025091365.1 Daktulosphaira vitifoliae
ACAAAATATATGTTTTCAAGGTCTAGCTAAAAAAAAGCTCGGAGAAGATTCAATCAACGTAACTAATGTCCGGCGAAGTGTTTCTATGTCGGATAATAAAAGTAAATCATATCTAAACAACAAATCTGAAAAAGTGCCGTTGTTGAATGGGGCTTCTGATGATACGCATAAAGATAAAACTGTCATAGTGCCAGTTATGATCGATAGTGAATTCGATAAATTCTTTGGCAGCCCAACACCCAGTCAAACAGATGCTCAAATGGGTGATGTTGATTTCGATCAGATAAAATCATTTAGAACCACCATGTAATGATTTAATTATATATAGCCATATGTCTGAGAAAAACTCTTATTAAAATTTTTTTACAGGCTTGTTCACCGTAAAAAAGTAAAAGTTCCTCAAAGAAAGCACGAAGGATCGAAAAATCCAATAAAAGCATTAGCCTCAAATCAAGACTTGACACAGCAACAGTATACCGAAAATAAGTCAAATATTGTATTGCAACAGCACTTGGAAAATTGTAATTTTACTTAATTTTAAATTTCTCTTTTTGTGTAAAAATAACATTG
>NW_026107178.1:0-570 GCF_025091365.1 Daktulosphaira vitifoliae
GATAGTGATTAAAATTACTATCACAAGAAACCCTTCGATGCAAATCTGTAGATAGTGATTAATTTTTAAAATGAATTCTTGGATTATTTCCAATAACCAAATTAAATACTATGTATTTATTTAAATCACGATTACAACTATTATGATTTATAAGTGCAATATGTGAATAAATATTCATTATAGCAATTAAAAATAGTATGAAAATTAAGCTAGTTCAAAAACTGAAAGACGTTTTTCTTAACTTAGTGGAGTCAAAATATTCAAAATAAGTTTAAATTTATATATGTATAAAAATCCTTGGCTTCAATACTTATTATGACAAACTCTTGTATGTATTTTTAATATGAACAAAAAATAAATAAATTTGAATACAAAAATAGCATGCTGTAAACAACCGCACATAGAAAATGTTCTTCTGGACAAATTTTTTTTTTTTTTAATTTTAAGTACGTAACATAAGTCTTACATATGTTAAAAGCTGACAATAAGTTGAAAAATTTTAACTTGTGTGCAAAAGATTCTATTTTAAATACACCCTGTGGATAAGTAAAAGTCAGATTTTTAATTTAT
>NW_026107179.1:0-570 GCF_025091365.1 Daktulosphaira vitifoliae
TAAAAACAGAGGAAATATTAAAACATTTAAGTTTAATAAACAGGAAAAATATTGTTAGATATAATTTGCAAAATTAATTTTTAAGCAATATTCAATAATACTTCTCAAAAACTACCAAAATAATAAACTAAAGATCACAATAGTTTTCAAATATATTGTGTAAAATCATAAATTTTAACTTGTTATAAAAACTAATAACAACGGAAACTAATGAATAGAGTAGATTTATAAGCATTTATAAGATTTTCCTAACACATCATCCGCCAGTACCAATTAATATTTATAGTCTTGGAAACTTAATAATGTTATCTAACTGAGATTATAATTTAGAAAGAGTCAGAGGACTTTATTTTCCTCTAAAACGAAAAATATATCTATGCAACTGCATAAAAAAAATACTTAAAATTGACTCCTTTTAAAATAACAAAATTTGTAAATACATATAAATCCACACTCTACTATATTTTTACAAAAAAATTATTCATTGACAATTTACGACTTTCTAAAGCTAAAATTATTTGTATTAAAATATTACAATAGACATATGTCGAAACATTTTTTAAAAATTGC
>NW_026107180.1:0-570 GCF_025091365.1 Daktulosphaira vitifoliae
ACGGAAATATTCTACTGCAGATTATAACAGTAAATTATAGTCATTAAAAAATAATAATTTCTTAAATTTATAAATAATTTTGTTAAGAATTATTTATCAAAACTAAAAAAGTTATGTTTGTAAACATTTATGATAGAAAAATAATAATCTTTTTCTATGTTAATTGTCGCATAGTAGTAATAAACATTAAAAAAAAAAAAAAGAATTGAGTCCAAAAATTTTCTACGGCTTCTTAAAGTATTTTTACTTTATGACTTCTTATTATTTGGGCATTTTTATGGCTTCTCATTTTTTTTATATTTCTATGGATTCTTAATGTTTTTGCATTTCTCTGGCAACTCATATTTTTGTATTTATTTTCATTTATAATTATATATTTTCTATGTTTTTTCAAAAAAAAAAATTCTTCACTCAAAAATTATTATATAAAAATCGTAAATAGGGCTTAATTTAATGGCTAAGTATAAATTTGGTCACTTCTAAATAAGACTCTAAAGATTTTGTAAACTTAAAAACATAAAGTTGGTTAATTATTAACTTTTATTTAAAATATGCTGTATATTTAACTTA
>NW_026107181.1:0-570 GCF_025091365.1 Daktulosphaira vitifoliae
ATTTAATAACTCATTTAGCTGTAGTAGCCATTTTTATTTTTTTTAGAGTCAATAAGTGCATTGCAGGAAATGTAGGTAATGCTATTGATAGTTACAAAGTTCTCTCAAACATATATACAGGTTATGTACGCAATGAGTCTTCATTCAAGCGCTTAACGGAAAGCTTGACCAACAAACAAATAAAACAAAATGTGGCTGAAGAACTTCTATGTAGCTACCTTTATAACGGATTGTATTATGTTCAATTGACCAGGTACATAATAGAAGCAGACGATCAATCTCATTTTGAAGAAGTATTAGCAGACAAGACATATCTATTTGTAGAGAAAGCCATCTTGCAATTGACATCAATGTTTAATTTCTATGAAGGTACTTCTTTAAATGCACTTTGGTGGATTTATATGTACACTGATTATTTCAAAAAAATAGTTGGCCGTGTAATCAGTTATGACCAAAAAACTGTAAAGAGATTTGGCCACGCTGTTGAAGATAGACTCGATTCGTATATTAACATTTTTTATCAATGTAAACCAAATAGTATGTTCAATGAGGCTTATGACAAATCATACT
>NW_026107182.1:0-570 GCF_025091365.1 Daktulosphaira vitifoliae
TAGACTTAGAACATAACAGTTTGAAAAATAAAAATTCAAGTGTTTCAATTCAGATATCTATGCCATTTAACATGTCAAATCCCCAAAAATTTAACTTTTCCAATCATTCAAAAAAAGTACATTCAAATAGTTGTGTTGAACTTGATGAACAACTCAAAGGTATTTTTTGGTCAGCTGATCATTTGTGCTCTCGTGACCGTTTATTTACAGATCGTCCGCGTTCTAAATCGGATACTCGTGATCTTAATAAACTCAAACAAGTATTTATTAACTCTAAAGATTTATCCGCGTGCCGTTTCGAACGTAGTGCCGAATCGGTTCAATATAATAATAATATAAAAAATACCAAACCCTGTAGACATTCTTTTGATAATATTTTACTTCCTTCCGAAAATATTCTGGTGGATTCGAATGGCACGAGCGTTATCAAAAATAATGAACCTGTAAGATATGAATACTCAACTTTGATATAATGTTGAGTTTTGTTGTTAATGTTAATAGTTGATGACTTAACATTTATAATTAACTTTTTTCTAAACTAATAATTTTAATCAATTCAGTTAATACTGA
>NW_026107183.1:0-195 GCF_025091365.1 Daktulosphaira vitifoliae
TTAAATTTTAAGTTATTTTTCATTTAGATCTTTGTTTAATGATGTTTCACTTTTTCATCGACTTTAAAATTTTTTCGACTTACAAAGAGTTTTTATGTGTAAACATTTTGTTTTTCTTAAATTTTAAGTTTATTCTTACTTAGAACGTCGTTTGATGATGTTTCACTTTTTCATCGACTTTAAAATTTTTTCGAC
>NW_026107183.1:476-570 GCF_025091365.1 Daktulosphaira vitifoliae
GACTATCAAAGTTTTTTTATGTGTAAACATGTTGTATTTCTTAAATTTTAAGTTGTTTTTCATTTAGATCTTTGTTTAATGATGTTTCACTTTT
>NW_026107184.1:0-570 GCF_025091365.1 Daktulosphaira vitifoliae
ATAATAATAATAATAATAATAATACCAACACGGCGGCACGTCTTTACAGCGCCCGGACCATTGGCGCCGCCGGACCACGTCGAATAAATTTCGTTAACGCGCCGCGACGGCTCCTCCTCTGTTGGCTACACAACAGTTAGGCGTAGAGCTTTATAATTGCTACTGAATAACGACAAATACAATAACTCCGGTAGGATAATGAACACGGCTGTGAGTAAAAATAATTAAATTTTAATCCCGTTTGTGGTACCGACAAAACTTTCACGGCGACGCCTAAACTGTTCGGTTCGACTAAATCGTATGTCTGCCACTGTCGACTCGAAGAACTGCCCGCAAGACACGAATGACGTCGTTCCCAATAAGCGATGTCTTCGTCGAGAACTTCTGAAAAACGAATATTTTTCAACTTTGGTGGAACGTTTCGTGCACACGATAAGACTTCCTTAGGAAAACGTCCTTCCGATTACCCTTCTCGTGTCATCGATTGGATCGTTTTCACTGTAACGTATCAATACTCGAAACATGCCGTTAGTTACCTTCGAAAAACACACTGATCGATTACAACAGCGA